>NW_026610535.1:0-110000 GCF_029499605.1 Hyla sarda
TTAGTCCTATGTGCTGTATACATTAGTAGTCCTATGTGCTGTATACATTAGTCCTATGTGCTGTATACATTAGTCCTATGTGCTGTATACATTAGTCCTATGTGCTGTATACATTAGTAGTCCTATGTGCTGTATACATTAGTAGTCCTATGTGCTGTATACATTAGTCCTATGTGCTGTATACATTAGTTCCTATGTGCTGTATACATTAGTTCCTATGTGCTGTATACATAGTAGTCCTATGTGCTGTATACATTAGGTCCTATGTGCTGTATACATTAGTCCTATGTGCTGTATACATTAGTCCTATGTGCTGTATACATTAGTCCTATGTGCTGTATACATTAGTCCTATGTGCTGTATACATTAGTCCTATGTGCTGTATACATTAGTCCTATGTGCTGTATACA
Organism: Hyla sarda; assembly: GCF_029499605.1. Lineage (NCBI taxonomy): Eukaryota > Metazoa > Chordata > Amphibia > Anura > Hylidae > Hyla > Hyla sarda. The sequence continues at coordinate 411 of NW_026610535.1, forward strand.
TTAGTCCTATGTGCTGTATACATTAGCTCTTCCTATGTGCTGTATACATTAGTCCTATGTGCTGTATACATTAGTCCTATGTGCTGTATACATAGTAGTCCTATGTGCTGTATACATTAGTCCTATGTGCTGTATACATTAGTCCTATGTGCTGTATACATTAGTAGTCCTATGTGCTGTATACATTAGTAGTCCTATGTGCTGTATACATTAGTCCTATGTGCTGTATACATTAGTCCTATGTGCTGTATACATTAGGTCCTATGTGCTGTATACATTAGTAGTCCTATGTGCTGTATACATTAGTCCTATGTGCTGTATACATTAGTAGTCCTATGTGCTGTATACATTAGTCCTATGTGCTGTATACATTAGTCCTATGTGCTGTATACATTAGTCCTATGTGCTGTATACATTAGTCCTATGTGCTGTATACATTAGTCCTATGTGCTGTATACATTAGTCCTATGTGCTGTATACATTAGTCCTATGTGCTGTATACATTAGTCCTATGTGCTGTATACATTAGTCCTATGTGCTGTATACAGTAGTCCTATGTGCTGTATACATTAGTAGTCCTATGTGCTGTATACATTAGTCCTATGTGCTGTATACATTAGTCCTATGTGCTGTATACATTAGTCCTATGTGCTGTATACATTAGTAGTCCTATGTGCTGTATACATTATTAGTCCTATGTGCTGTATACATTAGTAGTCCTATGTGCTGTATACATTAGTCCTATGTGCTGTATACATTAGTCCTATGTGCTGTATACATTAGTAGTCCCTATGTGCTGTATACATTAGTCCTATGTGCTGTATACATTAGTAGTCCCTATGTGCTGTATACATTAGTCCTATGTGCTGTATACATTAGTCCTATGTGCTGTATACATTAGTCCTATGTGCTGTATACATTAGTCCTATGTGCTGTATACATTAGTCCTATGTGCTGTATACATTAGTCCTATGTGCTGTATACATTAGTAGTCCTATGCTGCTGTATACATTAGTCCTATGTGCTGTATACATTAGTCCTATGTGCTGTATACATTAGTCCTATGTGCTGTATACATTAGTAGTCCTATGTGCTGTATACATTAGTCCTATGTGCTGTATACATTAGTCCTATGTGCTGTATACATTAGTCCTATGTGCTGTATACATTAGTAGTCCTATGTGCTGTATACATTAGTAGTCCTATGTGCTGTATACATTAGTAGTCCTATGTGCTGTATACATTAGTCCTATGTGCTGTATACATTAGTCCTATGTGCTGTATACATTAGTCCTATGTGCTGTATACATTAGTAGTCCTATGTGCTGTATACATTAGTCCTATGTGCTGTATACATTAGTCCTATGTGCTGTATACATTAGTCCTATGTGCTGTATACATTAGGTCCTATGTGCTGTATACATTAGTCCTTAGTACATTCCTATGTGCTGTATACATTAGTATTCCTATGTGCTGTATACATTAGTCCTATGTGCTGTATACATTAGTCCTATGTGCTGTATACATTATAGTCCTATGTGCTGTATACATTAGTCCTATGTGCTGTATACATTAGTCCTATGTGCTGTATACATTAGTAGTCCTATGTGCTGTATACATTTAGTCCTATGTGCTGTATACATTAGTCCTATGTGCTGTATACATTAGTCCTATGTGCTGTATACATTAGTCCTATGTGCTGTATACATTAGTCCTATGTGCTGTATACATTAGTCCTATGTGCTGTATACATTAGTAGTCCTATGTGCTGTATACATTAGTAGTCCTATGTGCTGTATACATTAGTCCTATGTGCTGTATACATTAGTCCTATGTGCTGTATACATAGTAGTCCTATGTGCTGTATACATTAGTAGTCCTATGTGCTGTATACATTAGTCCTATGTGCTGTATACATTAGTCCTATGTGCTGTATACATTAGTCCTATGTGCTGTATACATTAGTCCTATGTGCTGTATACATTAGTCCTATGTGCTGTATACATTAGTCCTATGTGCTGTATACATTAGTCCTATGTGCTGTATACATTAGTCCTATGTGCTGTATACATTAGTAGTCCTATGTGCTGTATACATTAGTCCTATGTGCTGTATACATTAGTCCTATGGCTGTATACATTAGTCCTATGTGCTGTATACATTAGTCCTATGTGCTGTATACATTAGTTCCTATGTGCTGTATACATTAGTCCTATGTGCTGTATACATTAGTAGTCCTATGTGCTGTATACATTAGTAGTCCCTATGTGCTGTATACATTAGTCCTATGTGCTGTATACATTAGTCCTATGTGCTGTATACATTAGTAGTCCTATGTGCTGTATACATTAGTAGTCCTATGTGCTGTATACATTAGTCCTATGTGCTGTATACATTAGTAGTCCTATGTGCTGTATACATTAGTCCTATGTGCTGTATACATTAGTAGTCCTATGTGCTGGATACATTAGTCCTATGTGCTGTATACATTAGTCCTATGTGCTGTATACATTAGTCCTATGTGCTGTATACATTAGTAGTCCTATGTGCTGTATACATTAGTCCTATGTGCTGTATACATTAGTCCTATGTGCTGTATACATTAGTCCTATGTGCTGTATACATTAGTCCTATGTGCTGTATACATTAGTAGTCCTATGTGCTGTATACATTAGTCCTATGTGCTGTATACATAGTCCTATGTGCTGTACATTAGTCCCTATGTGCTGTATACATTAGTCCTATGTGCTGTATACATAGTCCTATGTGCTGTATACATTAGTCCTATGTGCTGTATACATTTAGTCCTATGTGCTGTATACATTAGTCCTATGTGCTGTATACATTAGTCCTATGTGCTGTATACATTAGTCCTATGTGCTGTATACTATTAGTCCTATGTGCTGTATACATTAGTAGTCCTATGTGCTGTATACATTAGTCCTATGTGCTGTATACATTAGTAGTCCTATGTGCTGTATACATTAGTCCTATGTGCTGTATACATTAGTAGTCCTATGTGCTGTATACATTAGTAGTCCTATGTGCTGTATACATTAGTCCTATGTGCTGTATACATTAGTCCTATGTGCTGTATACATTAGTCCTATGTGCTGTATACATTAGTAGTCCTATGTGCTGTATACATTAGTCCCTATGTGCTGTATACATTAGTAGTCCTATGTGCTGTATACATTAGTCCTATGTGCTGTATACATTAGTATCCTATGTGCTGTATACATTAGTCCTATGTGCTGTATACATTAGTCCTATGTGCTGTATACATTAGTAGTCCTATGTGCTGTATACATTAGTCCTATGTGCTGTATACATTAGTCCTATGTGCTGTATACATTAGTCCTATGTGCTGTATACATTAGTAGTCCTATGTGCTGTATACATTAGTCCTATGTGCTGTATACATTAGTAGTCCTATGTGCTGTATACATTAGTCCTATGTGCTGTATACATTAGTCCTATGTGCTGTATACATTAGTCCTATGTGCTGTATACATTAGTAGTCCTATGTGCTGTATACATTAGTAGTCCTATGTGCTGTATACATTAGTAGTCCTATGTGCTGTATACATTAGTCCTATGTGCTGTATACATTAGTCCTATGTGCTGTATACATTAGTCCTATGTGCTGTATACATTAGTCCTATGTGCTGTATACATTAGTAGTCCTATGTGCTGTATACATTAGTCCTATGTGCTGTATACATTAGTCCTATGTGCTGTATACATTTAGTCCTATGTGCTGTATACATTAGTCCTATGTGCTGTATACATTAGTCCTATGTGCTGTATACATTAGTCCTATGTGCTGTATACATTAGTAGTCCTATGTGCTGTATACATTAGTCCTATGTGCTGTATACATTAGTCTATGTGCTGTATACATTAGTCCTATGTGCTGTATACATTAGTAGTCCTATGTGCTGTATACATTAGTCCTATGTGCTGTATACATTAGTCCTATGTGCTGTATACATTAGTCCTATGTGCTGTATACATTAGTAGTCCTATGTGCTGTATACATTAGTAGTCCTATGTGCTGTATACATTAGTAGTCCTATGTGCTGTATACATTAGTCCTATGTGCTGTATACATTAGTCCTATGTGCTGTATACATTAGTCCTATGTGCTGTATACATTAGTAGTCCTATGTGCTGTATACATTAGTCCTATGTGCTGTATACATTAGTCCTATGTGCTGTATACATTAGTCCTATGTGCTGTATACATTAGTATTCCTATGTGCTGTATACATTAGTCCTATGTGCTGTATACATTAGTCCTATGTGCTGTATACATTAGTAGTCCTATGTGCTGTATACATTAGTAGTCCTATGTGCTGTATACATTAGTCCTATGTGCTGTATACATTAGTAGTCCTATGTGCTGTATACATTAGTAGTCCTATGTGCTGTATACATTAGTCCTATGTGCTGTATACATTAGTCCTATGTGCTGTATACATTAGTCCTATGTGCTGTATACATTAGTCCTATGTGCTGTATACATTAGTAGTCCTATGTGCTGTATACATTAGTCCTATGTGCTGTATACATTAGTCCTATGTGCTGTATACATTAGTAGTCCTATGTGCTGTATATATTAGTCCTATGTGCTGTATACATTAGTCCTATGTGCTGTATACATTAGTCCTATGTGCTGTATACATTAGTCCTATGTGCTGTATACATTAGTCCTATGTGCTGTATACATAGTAGTCCTACTGTGCTGTATACATTAGTCCTATGTGCTGTATACATTAGTAGTCCTATGTGCTGTATACATTAGTAGTCCTATGTGCTGTATACATTAGTCCTATGTGCTGTATACATTAGTAGTCCTATGTGCTGTATACATTAGTAGTCCTATGTGCTGTATACATTAGTAGTCCTATGTGCTGTATACATTAGTCCTATGTGCTGTATACATTAGTAGTCCTATGTGCTGTATACATTAGTCCTATGTGCTGTATACATTAGTAGTCCTATGTGCTGTATACATTAGTCCTATGTGCTGTATACATTAGTCCTATGTGCTGTATACATTAGTAGTCCTATGTGCTGTATACATTAGTCCTATGTGCTGTATACATTAGTAGTCCTATGTGCTGTATACATTAGTAGTCCTATGTGCTGTATACATTAGTCCTATGTGCTGTATACATTAGTCCTATGTGCTGTATACATTAGTAGTCCTATGTGCTGTATACATTAGTAGTCCTATGTGCTGTATACATTAGTCCTATGTGCTGTATACATTAGTAGTCCTATGTGCTGTATACATTAGTCCTATGTGCTGTATACATTAGTAGTCCTATGTGCTGTATACATTAGTAGTCCTATGTGCTGTATACATTAGTCCTATGTGCTGTATACATTAGTCCTATGTGCTGTATACATTAGTAGTCCTATGTGCTGTATACATTAGTCCTATGTGCTGTATACATTAGTCCTATGTGCTGTATACATTAGTCCTATGTGCTGTATACATTAGTAGTCCTATGTGCTGTATACATTAGTCCTATGTGCTGTATACATTAGTCCTATGTGCTGTATACATTAGTCCTATGTGCTGTATACATTAGTAGTCCTATGTGCTGTATACATTAGTCCTATGTGCTGTATACATTAGTCCTATGTGCTGTATACATTAGTAGTCCTATGTGCTGTATACATTAGTAGTCCTATGTGCTGTATACATTAGTCCTATGTGCTGTATACATTAGTCCTATGTGCTGTATACATTAGTAGTCCCTATGTGCTGTATACATTAGTCCTATGTGCTGTATACATTAGTCCTATGTGCTGTATACATTAGTCCTATGTGCTGTATACATTAGTCCTATGTGCTGTATACATTAGTAGTCCTATGTGCTGTATACATTAGTCCTATGTGCTGTATACATTAGTCCTATGTGCTGTATACATTAGTAGTCCTATGTGCTGTATACATTAGTCCTATGTGCTGTATACATTAGTCCTATGTGCTGTATACATTAGTCCTATGTGCTGTATACATTAGTCCTATGTGCTGTATACATTAGTCCTATGTGCTGTATACATTAGTAGTCCTATGTGCTGTATACATTAGTCCTATGTGCTGTATACATTAGTAGTCCTATGTGCTGTATACATTAGTAGTCCTATGTGCTGTATACATTAGTCCTATGTGCTGTATACATTAGTAGTCCTATGTGCTGTATACATTAGTAGTCCTATGTGCTGTATACATTAGTAGTCCTATGTGCTGTATACATTAGTCCTATGTGCTGTATACATTAGTAGTCCTATGTGCTGTATACATTAGTCCTATGTGCTGTATACATTAGTAGTCCTATGTGCTGTATACATTAGTCCTATGTGCTGTATACATTAGTCCTATGTGCTGTATACATTAGTAGTCCTATGTGCTGTATACATTAGTAGTCCTATGTGCTGTATACATTAGTCCTATGTGCTGTATACATTAGTCCTATGTGCTGTATACATTAGTAGTCCTATGTGCTGTATACATTAGTAGTCCTATGTGCTGTATACATTAGTCCTATGTGCTGTATACATTAGTAGTCCTATGTGCTGTATACATTAGTCCTATGTGCTGTATACATTAGTAGTCCTATGTGCTGTATACATAGTAGTCCTATGTGCTGTATACATTAGTCCTATGTGCTGTATACATTAGTCCTATGTGCTGTATACATTAGTCCTATGTGCTGTATACATTAGTCCTATGTGCTGTATACATTAGTCCTATGTGCTGTATACATTAGTAGTCCTATGTGCTGTATACATTAGTCCTATGTGCTGTATACATTAGTAGTCCTATGTGCTGTATACATTAGTAGTCCTATGTGCTGTATACATTAGTAGTCCTATGTGCTGTATACATTAGTCCTATGTGCTGTATACATTAGTCCTATGTGCTGTATACATTAGTCCTATGTGCTGTATACATTAGTCCTATGTGCTGTATACATTATTAGTCCTATGTGCTGTATACATTAGTCCTATGTGCTGTATACATTAGTCCTATGTGCTGTATACATTAGTCCTATGTGCTGTATACATTAGTCCTATGTGCTGTATACATTAGTCCTATGTGCTGTATACATTAGTAGTCCTATGTGCTGTATACATTAGTCCTATGTGCTGTATACATTAGTCCTATGTGCTGTATACATTAGTCCTATGTGCTGTATACATTAGTAGTCCTATGTGCTGTATACATTAGTAGTCCTATGTGCTGTATACATTAGTAGTCCTATGTGCTGTATACATTAGTCCTATGTGCTGTATACATTAGTCCTATGTGCTGTATACATTAGTCCTATGTGCTGTATACATTAGTAGTCCTATGTGCTGTATACATTAGTAGTCCTATGTGCTGTATACATTAGTCCTATGTGCTGTATACATTAGTCCTATGTGCTGTATACATTAGTCCTATGTGCTGTATACATTAGTATTCCTATGTGCTGTATACATTAGTCCTATGTGCTGTATACATTAGTCCTATGTGCTGTATACATTAGTAGTCCTATGTGCTGTATACATTAGTCCTATGTGCTGTATACATTAGTCCTATGTGCTGTATACATTAGTCCTATGTGCTGTATACATTAGTCCTATGTGCTGTATACATTAGTAGTCCTATGTGCTGTATACATTAGTCCTATGTGCTGTATACATTAGTCCTATGTGCTGTATACATTAGTCCTATGTGCTGTATACATTAGTCCTATGTGCTGTATACATTAGTAGTCCTATGTGCTGTATACATTAGTCCTATGTGCTGTATACATTAGTCCTATGTGCTGTATACATTAGTAGTCCTATGTGCTGTATACATTAGTCCTATGTGCTGTATACATTAGTCCTATGTGCTGTATACATTAGTCCTATGTGCTGTATACATTAGTCCTATGTGCTGTATACATTAGTCCTATGTGCTGTATACATTAGTAGTCCTATGTGCTGTATACATTAGTCCTATGTGCTGTATACATTAGTCCTATGTGCTGTATACATTAGTCCTATGTGCTGTATACATTAGTAGTCCTATGTGCTGTATACATTAGTCCTATGTGCTGTATACATTAGTAGTCCTATGTGCTGTATACATTAGTCCTATGTGCTGTATACATTAGTAGTCCTATGTGCTGTATACATTAGTCCTATGTGCTGTATACATTAGTAGTCCTATGTGCTGTATACATTAGTCCTATGTGCTGTATACATTAGTAGTCCTATGTGCTGTATACATTAGTAGTCCTATGTGCTGTATACATTAGTCCTATGTGCTGTATACATTAGTAGTCCTATGTGCTGTATACATTAGTAGTCCTATGTGCTGTATACATTAGTAGTCCTATGTGCTGTATACATTAGTCCTATGTGCTGTATACATTAGTAGTCCTATGTGCTGTATACATTAGTCCTATGTGCTGTATACATTAGTAGTCCTATGTGCTGTATACATTAGTCCTATGTGCTGTATACATTAGTCCTATGTGCTGTATACATTAGTAGTCCTATGTGCTGTATACATTAGTCCTATGTGCTGTATACATTAGTAGTCCTATGTGCTGTATACATTAGTAGTCCTATGTGCTGTATACATTAGTCCTATGTGCTGTATACATTAGTAGTCCTATGTGCTGTATACATTAGTAGTCCTATGTGCTGTATACATTAGTCCTATGTGCTGTATACATTAGTAGTCCTATGTGCTATATACATTAGTCCTATGTGCTGTATACATTAGTAGTCCTATGTGCTGTATACATTAGTAGTCCTATGTGCTGTATACATTAGTCCTATGTGCTGTATACATTAGTCCTATGTGCTGTATACATTAGTCCTATGTGCTGTATACATTAGTAGTCCTATGTGCTGTATACATTAGTAGTCCTATGTGCTGTATACATTAGTAGTCCTATGTGCTGTATACATTAGTCCTATGTGCTGTATACATTAGTCCTATGTGCTGTATACATTAGTCCTATGTGCTGTATACATTAGTCCTATGTGCTGTATACATTAGTAGTCCTATGTGCTGTATACATTAGTCCTATGTGCTGTATACATTAGTCCTATGTGCTGTATACATTAGTCCTATGTGCTGTATACATTAGTCCTATGTGCTGTATACATTAGTCCTATGTGCTGTATACATTAGTAGTCCTATGTGCTGTATACATTAGTCCTATGTGCTGTATACATTAGTCCTATGTGCTGTATACATTAGTAGTCCTATGTGCTGTATACATTAGTAGTCCTATGTGCTGTATACATTAGTAGTCCTATGTGCTGTATACATTAGTCCTATGTGCTGTATACATTAGTCCTATGTGCTGTATACATTAGTCCTATGTGCTGTATACATTAGTAGTCCTATGTGCTGTATACATTAGTAGTCCTATGTGCTGTATACATTAGTCCTATGTGCTGTATACATTAGTCCTATGTGCTGTATACATTAGTCCTATGTGCTGTATACATTAGTCCTATGTGCTGTATACATTAGTATTCCTATGTGCTGTATACATTAGTCCTATGTGCTGTATACATTAGTCCTATGTGCTGTATACATTAGTAGTCCTATGTGCTGTATACATTAGTCCTATGTGCTGTATACATTAGTCCTATGTGCTGTATACATTAGTCCTATGTGCTGTATACATTAGTCCTATGTGCTGTATACATTAGTAGTCCTATGTGCTGTATACATTAGTCCTATGTGCTGTATACATTAGTCCTATGTGCTGTATACATTAGTCCTATGTGCTGTATACATTAGTCCTATGTGCTGTATACATTAGTAGTCCTATGTGCTGTATACATTAGTCCTATGTGCTGTATACATTAGTAGTCCTATGTGCTGTATACATTAGTCCTATGTGCTGTATACATTAGTAGTCCTATGTGCTGTATACATTAGTAGTCCTATGTGCTGTATACATTAGTCCTATGTGCTGTATACATTAGTCCTATGTGCTGTATACATTAGTCCTATGTGCTGTATACATTAGTCCTATGTGCTGTATACATTAGTCCTATGTGCTGTATACATTAGTAGTCCTATGTGCTGTATACATTAGTAGTCCTATGTGCTGTATACATTAGTAGTCCTATGTGCTGTATACATTAGTCCTATGTGCTGTATATATTAGTCCTATGTGCTGTATACATTAGTCCTATGTGCTGTATACATTAGTCCTATGTGCTGTATACATTAGTCCTATGTGCTGTATACATTAGTAGTCCTATGTGCTGTATACATTAGTCCTATGTGCTGTATACATTAGTCCTATGTGCTGTATACATTAGTCCTATGTGCTGTATACATTAGTCCTATGTGCTGTATACATTAGTCCTATGTGCTGTATACATTAGTAGTCCTATGTGCTGTATACATTAGTCCTATGTGCTGTATACATTAGTCCTATGTGCTGTATACATTAGTCCTATGTGCTGTATACATTAGTAGTCCTATGTGCTGTATACATTAGTAGTCCTATGTGCTGTATACATTAGTAGTCCTATGTGCTGTATACATTAGTCCTATGTGCTGTATACATTAGTCCTATGTGCTGTATACATTAGTCCTATGTGCTGTATACATTAGTAGTCCTATGTGCTGTATACATTAGTAGTCCTATGTGCTGTATACATTAGTCCTATGTGCTGTATACATTAGTCCTATGTGCTGTATACATTAGTCCTATGTGCTGTATACATTAGTCCTATGTGCTGTATACATTAGTAGTCCTATGTGCTGTATACATTAGTAGTCCTATGTGCTGTATACATTAGTAGTCCTATGTGCTGTATACATTAGTCCTATGTGCTGTATATATTAGTCCTATGTGCTGTATACATTAGTCCTATGTGCTGTATACATTAGTCCTATGTGCTGTATACATTAGTCCTATGTGCTGTATACATTAGTAGTCCTATGTGCTGTATACATTAGTCCTATGTGCTGTATACATTAGTCCTATGTGCTGTATACATTAGTCCTATGTGCTGTATACATTAGTCCTATGTGCTGTATACATTAGTCCTATGTGCTGTATACATTAGTCCTATGTGCTGTATACATTAGTAGTCCTATGTGCTGTATACATTAGTCCTATGTGCTGTATACATTAGTCCTATGTGCTGTATACATTAGTCCTATGTGCTGTATACATTAGTAGTCCTATGTGCTGTATACATTAGTAGTCCTATGTGCTGTATACATTAGTAGTCCTATGTGCTGTATACATTAGTCCTATGTGCTGTATACATTAGTCCTATGTGCTGTATACATTAGTCCTATGTGCTGTATACATTAGTAGTCCTATGTGCTGTATACATTAGTAGTCCTATGTGCTGTATACATTAGTCCTATGTGCTGTATACATTAGTCCTATGTGCTGTATACATTAGTCCTATGTGCTGTATACATTAGTAGTCCTATGTGCTGTATACATTAGTCCTATGTGCTGTATACATTAGTCCTATGTGCTGTATACATTAGTCCTATGTGCTGTATACATTAGTAGTCCTATGTGCTGTATACATTAGTAGTCCTATGTGCTGTATACATTAGTAGTCCTATGTGCTGTATACATTAGTCCTATGTGCTGTATACATTAGTCCTATGTGCTGTATACATTAGTCCTATGTGCTGTATACATTAGTAGTCCTATGTGCTGTATACATTAGTAGTCCTATGTGCTGTATACATTAGTCCTATGTGCTGTATACATTAGTCCTATGTGCTGTATACATTAGTCCTATGTGCTGTATACATTAGTCCTATGTGCTGTATACATTAGTAGTCCTATGTGCTGTATACATTAGTCCTATGTGCTGTATACATTAGTCCTATGTGCTGTATACATTAGTCCTATGTGCTGTATACATTAGTAGTCCTATGTGCTGTATACATTAGTAGTCCTATGTGCTGTATACATTAGTAGTCCTATGTGCTGTATACATTAGTCCTATGTGCTGTATACATTAGTCCTATGTGCTGTATACATTAGTCCTATGTGCTGTATACATTAGTAGTCCTATGTGCTGTATACATTAGTAGTCCTATGTGCTGTATACATTAGTCCTATGTGCTGTATACATTAGTCCTATGTGCTGTATACATTAGTCCTATGTGCTGTATACATTAGTCCTATGTGCTGTATACATTAGTAGTCCTATGTGCTGTATACATTAGTCCTATGTGCTGTATACATTAGTCCTATGTGCTGTATACATTAGTCCTATGTGCTGTATACATTAGTAGTCCTATGTGCTGTATACATTAGTAGTCCTATGTGCTGTATACATTAGTAGTCCTATGTGCTGTATACATTAGTCCTATGTGCTGTATACATTAGTCCTATGTGCTGTATACATTAGTCCTATGTGCTGTATACATTAGTAGTCCTATGTGCTGTATACATTAGTAGTCCTATGTGCTGTATACATTAGTCCTATGTGCTGTATACATTAGTCCTATGTGCTGTATACATTAGTCCTATGTGCTGTATACATTAGTAGTCCTATGTGCTGTATACATTAGTCCTATGTGCTGTATACATTAGTCCTATGTGCTGTATACATTAGTCCTATGTGCTGTATACATTAGTCCTATGTGCTGTATATATTAGTCCTATGTCCTGTATACATTAGTCCTATGTGCTGTATACATTAGTCCTATGTGCTGTATACATTAGTAGTCCTATGTGCTGTATACATTAGTAGTCCTATGTGCTGTATACATTAGTCCTATGTGCTGTATACATTAGTCCTATGTGCTGTATACATTAGTCCTATGTGCTGTATACATTAGTCCTATGTGCTGTATACATTAGTAGTCCTATGTGCTGTATACATTAGTCCTATGTGCTGTATACATTAGTCCTATGTGCTGTATACATTAGTCCTATGTGCTGTATACATTAGTAGTCCTATGTGCTGTATACATTAGTAGTCCTATGTGCTGTATACATTAGTAGTCCTATGTGCTGTATACATTAGTCCTATGTGCTGTATACATTAGTCCTATGTGCTGTATACATTAGTCCTATGTGCTGTATACATTAGTCCTATGTGCTGTATACATTAGTAGTCCTATGTGCTGTATACATTAGTCCTATGTGCTGTATACATTAGTCCTATGTGCTGTATACATTAGTCCTATGTGCTGTATACATTAGTCCTATGTGCTGTATATATTAGTCCTATGTCCTGTATACATTAGTCCTATGTGCTGTATACATTAGTCCTATGTGCTGAATCCTTCTATCTGTTACACTGGGTCAGGCAGATTCTTTACACATCACCAGTTACCTGTATATACTGGGCACCTGATTTCCTGCCAATCCACAGTGTATATGTGGTCCAGGCTGGATACAGTTGGGTATTATGGAGGGGCTCTTACTCTTTATATTTCCCATCCTTAGATTAGTGGCCCAATGGCGTTTAACCCCTTAAATTCCTCAGTTACTTATTCCAAATGCATATTTTCATCTATTGTTTAACCCCTTAACCCCTTAAGGACTGAGCCCTTTTTCACCTTAGGACCAGAGCGTTTTTTGCACATCTGACCACTGTCACTTTAAACATTAATAACTCTGATACTTTTACTTATCATTCTGATTCCGAGATTGTTTTTTCGTGACATATTCTACTTTATGTTAGTGGTAAAATTTTATGGTAACTTGTATCCTTTCTTGGTGAAAAATCCCCAAATTTGATGAAAAATTAGAAAATTTTGCATTTTTCTAACTTTGAAGCTCTCTGCTTGTAAGGAAAATGGATATTCCAAATAATTTTTTTTATTCCCATATACAATATGTCTCCTTTATGTTTGTATCATAAAATTGATGAGTTTTTACTTTTGGAGACATCAGAGGCTTCAAAGTTCAGCAGCAATTTTCCAATTTTTTACAAAATTTCCAAACTCACTATTTTTCAGGGACCAGTTCAGGTTTGAAGTGGATTTGAAGGGTCTTCATATTAGAAATACCCCATAAATGACCCCATTATAAAAAACTGCACCCCCCAAAGTATTCAAAATGACATTCAGTCAGCGTTTTAACCCTTTAGGTGTTTCACAGGAAAAGCAGCAAAGTGAAGGAGAAAATTCACAATCTTCATTTTTTACACTCGCATGTTCTTGTAGACCCAATTTTTGAATTTTTACAAGGGGTAAAAGGAGAAAATGTATACTTATATTTGTAGCCCAATTTCTCTCGAGTAAGCACATACCTCATATGTGTATGTAAAGTGTTCGGCGGGCGCAGTAGAGGGCTCAGAAGCGAAGGAGCGACAAGGGGATTTTAGAGAGTACATTTTTCTGAAATGGTTTTTGGGGGGCATGTCGCATTTAGGAAGCCCCTATGGTGCCAGGACAGCGAAAAAAAAACACATGGCATATCATTTTGGAAACTAGACCCCTCGGGGAATGTAACAAGGGGTTAAGTGAACCTTAATACCCCACAGGTGTTTCACGACTTTTGCATATGTAAAAAAATAAATAAAAAAATTTCACAAAAATGTGTTTCCCCCCAAATTTCACATTTTTGCAAGGGTTAATAGCAGAAAATACCCCCCCCCCACAAATTTGTAACCCCATCTCTTCTGAGTATGGAGGTACCCCATAAGTTGGCCTGAAGTGCACTACGGGCGAACTACAAAGCTCAGAAGAGAAGGAGTCATATTTGGCTTTTTGAGACCAAATTTTGCTCGGGGGCATGTCGCATTTAGGAAGCCCCTATGGTGCCAGAACAGCAAAAAAAAAAAAAAAAAACACATGGCATACCATTTTGGAAACTAGACCCCTCGGGGGAACGTAACAAGGGGTTAAGTGAACCTTTGTACCCCACATGTGTTTCACAACTTTTGCATATGTAAAAAGATTTTTTTTTTTTACCTAAAATGCTTGTTTTCCCAAAAATGTTACATTTTTAAAAAGGGTAAAAGCAGAAAATACCCCTCAAAATTTGTAACACAATTTCTCCTGAGTACGCAGATACCCCATATGTGGCCCCAAACTGTTACCTTGAAATACGACAGGGCTCCGTTAGAGAGCGCCATGCGCATTTGAGGCCTAAATTAGGGATTGCATAGGGGTGGACATAGGGGTATTCTACGCCAGTGATTCCCAAACAGGGTGCCTCCAGCTGTTGTAAAACTCCCAACATGCTTGGACAGTCAACGGCTGTTCGGCAATACTGGGAGTTGTTGTTTTGCAACAGCTGGAGGCTCCGTTTTGGAAGCAGTGGCGTACCAGACGTTTGTCATTTTTATTGGGGAGGGGGGCTGTGTAGGGGTATGTGTATATGTAGTGTTTTTTACTTTTTATTTTATTTTGTGTTAGTGTAGTGTAGTGTTTTTTAGGGTACAGTCGCACGGGCGGGGGTTCACAGTAGTTTCTCGCTGTCAGTTTGAGCTGCAGCAGAAAATTTGCCGCAGCTCAAACTTGCAGCCGGATACTTACTGTAAACCTCCGCCCATGTGAGTGTACCCTGTACGTTCACATTGGGGGGGGAGGGGGGACATCCAGCTGTTGCAAAACTATAACTCTCAGCAGTCACCAACAGCCAACGGGCATGCTGGGAGTTGTAGTTATGCAACCAGCAGATGCACCACTACAACTCCCAGTATGCACTTTAGCTGTTTGTGCTAGCTGGGAGTTGTAGTTATACAACAGCTGAAGGTACACTTTTCCATAGAAAAAAATGTGCCTCCAGCTGTTGCAAAACTATAAGTCCCAGCATGCCCATAAGGGAATGCTGGGAGTTGTGGTGGTCTGCCTCCTGGTGTTGCATAACTACAGCTCCCAGCATGCCCTTTTTGCATGCTGGGAGCTGTTGCTAAGCAACAGCAGGAGGCTGTCACTCACCTCCTACTGCTGCGCCGGGACACAGGTCAGTCCCTCGCCGCCGCTGTCGCTCCTGGGGCCCCAATCCCAACAGGGATGCCGGGGATCGGGGTCCCCAGCTGCCAGGGTCCACGTCCCGCACCCGCTCACGTCCTCCGGAAGAGGGGCGGAGCGGGTTGCGGGAGTGACACCTGCAGCAGGTGCCCTGATTGGTCGGCCGGTAAACCGGCCAACGAATCAGGGCGATCGTGAGGTGGCACCAGTGCCTCACCCCTGCAGGCTATGGCTGTTCGGGGCCGTCAGAGACTGATTGACCCGGAATCGCCGCAGATCACTGGACTGAATTGTCGAGCGATCTGCGGCCATTGCCGACATGGGGGGGCATAATGACCCCCCTGGGCGATATGCCGCGATGCCTGCTGAACGATTTCAGCAGGCATCCGGCTCCGGTCCCCAACCGGCTAGCGGTGGGGGCCGGAATTCCCATGGGCGTATGGATACGCCCTGCGTCCTTAAGGACTCGGAATGAAGGGCGTATCCATACGCCCTGCGTCCTGAAGAGGTTAAGGAGTTAGGATGTACCTGTATGTCCTGAGCCCGCTCCCGGTGTGAAAAACGGGGTCACACCGTTACCCCGCATCACACCGGGTCGGTCCTGGCTGCTAATCATAGCCGGGACCCTGGGCTGATAGCGTGCGGCACCGATCGTTGTGCCACACGCTGTTAACCCTTCAGACGCGGCGATCAAAGTTGACCACCGCGTCTGAAAACGAAAGTAAACGCTTCTCAGCAGCTCAGTCGGGCTGATCGGGACATTGCGATAAAGTCGCGATGTTCCGATCAGCTGGGACGCAGGCGGAGGTCTCCTTACCCGTGTCCGCGGTGTCCGATCGGGGTTTGATTGCTCCAAGCCTGAACTACAGGCTTGAGCAATCGAGCCCCTATCTCGCTGATCCATGCAAAGCTATGGCTTTGTAGGGATTAGCATAAGAGATCAGTGTGTGCAGTGTTATAGGTCCCTATGGGATAACAATGATCAGTATAAGAGATCAGTGTGTGCAGTGTTATAGGTCCCTATGGGATAACAATGATCAGTATAAGAGATCAGTGTGTGCAGTGTTATAGGTCCCTATGGGATAATAATGATCAGTATAAGAGATCAGTGTGTGCAGTGTTATAGGTCCCTATGGAATAACAATGATCAGTATAAGAGATCAGTGTGTGCAGTGTTATAGTCTTCTATGGGATAATAATGATCAGTATAAGAGATCAGTGTGTGCAGTGTTATAGCCTCCTATGGGATAACAATGATCAGTATAAGAGATCAGTGTGTGCAGTGTTATAGGTCCCTATGGGATAACAATGATCAGTATAAGAGATCAGTGTGTGCAGTGTTATAGTCTCCTATGGGATAATAATGATCAATATAAGAGATCAATGTGTGCACTGTTATAGGTCCCTATGGGATAACAATGATCAGTATAGGAGATCAGTGTGTGCAGTGTTATAGTCTCCTATGGGATAATAATGATCAGTATAAGAGATCAGTGTGTGCAGAGTTATAGGTCCCTATGGGATAACAATGATCAGTATAGGAGATCAGTGTGTGCAGTGTTATAGGTCCCTATGGAATAACAATGATCAGTATCAGAGATCAGTGTGTGCAGTGTTATAGTCTTCTATGGGATAATAATGATCAGTATAAGAGATCAGTGTGTGCAGTGTTATAGCCTCCTATGGGATAACAATGATTAGTATAAGAGATCAGTGTGTGCAGTGTTATAGGTCCCTATGGGATAACAATGATCAGTATAAGAGATCAGTGTGTGCAGTGTTATAGTCTCCTATGGGATAATAATGATCAATATAAGAGATCAATGTGTGCACTGTTATAGGTCCCTATGGGATAACAATGATCAGTATAGGAGATCAGTGTGTGCAGTGTTATAGTCTCCTATGGGATAATAATGATCAGTATAAGAGATCAGTGTGTGCAGAGTTATAGGTCCCTATGGGATAACAATGATCAGTATAGGAGATCAGTGTGTGCAGTGTTATAGGTCCCTATGGAATAACAATGATCAGTATAAGAGATCAGTGTGTGCAGTGTTATAGCCTCCTATGGGATAACAATGATCAGTATAAGAGATCAGTGTGTGCAGTGTTATAGGTCCCTATGGGATAACAATGATCAGTTTAAGAGATCAGTGTGTGCAGTGTTATAGTCTTCTATGGGATAATAATGATCAGTATAAGAGATCAGTGTGTGCAGTGTTATAGCCTCCTATGGGATAACAATGATCAGTATAAGAGATCAGTGTGTGCAGTGTTATAGGTCCCTATGGGATAACAATGATCAGTATAACAGATCAGTGTGTGCAGTGTTATAGTCTCCTATGGGATAACAATGATCAATATAAGAGATCAATGTGTGCACTGTTATAGGTCCCTATGGGATAACAATGATCAGTATAGGAGATCAGTGTGTGCAGTGTTATAGTCTCCTATGGGATAATAATGATCAGTATAAGAGATCAGTGTGTGCAGAGTTATAGGTCCCTATGGGATAACAATGATCAGTATAGGAGATCAGTGTGTGCAGTGTTATAGGTCCCTATGGAATAACAATGATCAGTATAAGAGATCAGTTTGTGCAGTGTTATAGTCTTCTATGGGATAATAATGATCAGTATAAGAGATCAGTGTGTGCAGTGTTATAGCCTCCTATGGGATAACAATGATCAGTATAAGAGATCAGTGTGTGCAGTGTTATAGGTCCCTATGGGATAACAATGATCAGTATAAGAGATCAGTGTGTGCAGTGTTATAGTCTCCTATGGGATAATAATGATCAATATAAGAGATCAATGTGTGCACTGTTATAGGTCCCTATGGGATAACAATGATCAGTATAGGAGATCAGTGTGTGCAGTGTTATAGTCTCCTATGGGATAATAATGATCAGTATAAGAGATCAGTGTGTGCAGAGTTATAGGTCCCTATGGGATAACAATGATCAGTATAGGAGATCAGTGTGTGCAGTGTTATAGGTCCCTATGGAATAACAATGATCAGTATAAGAGATCAGTGTGTGCAGTGTTATAGTCTTCTATGGGATAATAATGATCAGTATAAGAGATCAGTGTGTGCAGTGTTATAGCCTCCTATGGGATAACAATGATCAGTATAAGAGATCAGTGTGTGCAGTGTTATAGGTCCCTATGGGATAACAATGATCAGTATAAGAGATCAGTGTGTGCAGTGTTATAGTCTCCTATGGGATAATAATGATCAATATAAGAGATCAATGTGTGCACTGTTATAGGTCCCTATGGGATAACAATGATCAGTATAGGAGATCAGTGTGTGCAGTGTTATAGTCTCCTATGGGATAATAATGATCAGTATAAGAGATCAGTGTGTGCAGAGTTATAGGTCCCTATGGGATAACAATGATCAGTATAGGAGATCAGTGTGTGCAGTGTTATAGGTCCCTATGGAATAACAATGATCAGTATCAGAGATCAGTGTGTGCAGTGTTATAGTCTTCTATGGGATAATAATGATCAGTATAAGAGATCAGTGTGTGCAGTGTTATAGCCTCCTATGGGATAACAATGATCAGTATAAGAGATCAGTGTGTGCAGTGTTATAGGTCCCTATGGGATAACAATGATCAGTATAAGAGATCAGTGTGTGCAGTGTTATAGTCTCCTATGGGATAATAATGATCAATATAAGAGATCAATGTGTGCAGTGTTATAGGTCCCTATGGGATAACAATGATCAGTATAGGAGATCAGTGTGTGCAGTGTTATAGTCTCCTATGGGATAATAATGATCAGTATAAGAGATCAGTGTGTGCAGAGTTATAGGTCCCTATGGGATAACAATGATCAGTATAGGAGATCAGTGTGTGCAGTGTTATAGGTCCCTATGGAATAACAATGATCAGTATAAGAGATCAGTGTGTGCAGTGTTATAGTCTTCTATGGGATAATAATGATCAGTATAAGAGATCAGTGTGTGCAGTGTTATAGCCTCCTATGGGATAACAATGATCAGTATAAGAGATCAGTATGTGCAGTGTTATAGGTCCCTATGGGATAACAATGATCAGTATAAGAGATCAGTGTGTGCAGTGTTATAGTCTTCTATGGGATAATAATGATCAGTATAAGAGATCAGTGTGTGCAGTGTTATAGGTCCCTATGGGATAACAATGATCAGTATAAGAGATCAGTGTGTGCAGTGTTATTGTTACGCCGAGCGCTCCGGGTCCCCGCTCCTCCCCGGAGCGCTCGCAACACCCTCGCTACTGCAGCGCCCCGGTCAGATCCACTGACCGGGTGCGCTGCGATACCGCCTCCAGCCGGGATGCGATTCGCGATGCGGGTGGCGCCCGCTCGCGATGCGCACCCCGGCTCCCGTACCTGACTCGCTCTCCGTCGGTCCTGTCCCGGCGCGCGCGGCCCCGCTCCCTAGGGCGCGCGCGCGCCGGGTCTCTGCGATTTAAAGGGCCACTGCGCCACTGATTGGCGCAGTTGTTCTAATTAGTGTGTTCACCTGTGCACTCCCTATGTATACCTCACTTCCCCTGCACTCTCTCGCCAGATCTTGTTGCCATCGTGCCAGTGAAAGCGTTCCCTTGTGTGTTCTTAGCCTGTGTTCCAGACCTCCTGCCGTTGCCCCTGACTACGATCCTTGCTGCCTGCCCTGACCTTCTGCTACGTCCGACCTTGCTCTTGTCTACTCCCTTGTACCGCGCCTGACACCTCAAGAGAGGACACGACGCCGCATGGAGAATCTCTGCCTGTACTGTGCCGGTACCGAACACTTCCTGAAGGATTGTCCTATCCGTCCTCCCCGCCTGGAAAGACGTACGCTGACTCCGCATATAGGTGAGACAGTTCTTGATGTCAACTCTGCTTCTCCACGTCTTACTGTGCCTGTGCGGATATCTGCCTCTACCTTCTCCTTCTCTGCTATGGCCTTCTTGGATTCCGGATCTGCAGGAAATTTTATTTTGGCCTCTCTCATCAACAGGTTCAACATCCCGGTGACCAGTCTCGCCAGACCCCTCTACATCAATTGTGTTAACAATGAAAGATTGGACTGTACCATACGTTTCCGCACGGAGCCCCTCCTAATGTGCATCGGACCTCATCACGAAAAAATTGAGTTTTTGGTCCTCTCCAATTGCACTTCCGAAATTCTCCTTGGACTACCGTGGCTTCAACGCCATTCCCCAACCCTTGATTGGTCCACAGGAGAGATCAAGAGCTGGGGTACTTCTTGTTTCAAGGACTGTCTTAAACCGGTTCCCAGTACTCCCTGCCGTGACCCTGTGGTTCCCCCTGTAACCGGTCTCCCTAAGGCTTATATGGACTATGCTGACGTATTTTGCAAAAAACAAGCTGAGACTTTACCTCCTCACAGGCCTTATGACTGTCCTATTGACCTCCTCCCGGGCACTACTCCACCCCGGGGCAGAATCTATCCTCTGTCTGCTCCAGAGACTCTTGCCATGTCGGAGTACATCCAGGAAAATTTAAAAAAAGGGTTTATCCGCAAATCCTCCTCTCCTGCCGTAGCTGGATTTTTCTTTGTGTCCAAAAAAGATGGCTCCCTACGTCCTTGCATTGATTACCGCGGACTTAATAAAATCACGGTAAAGAACCGCTACCCCCTACCTCTTATCTCTGAACTCTTTGATCGCCTTCAAGGTGCCCACATCTTTACCAAACTGGACTTAAGAGGTGCTTATAATCTCATCCGCATCAGGGAGGGGGACGAATGGAAAACGGCATTTAACACCAGAGATGGACACTTTGAGTATCTGGTCATGCCCTTTGGCCTGTGCAACGCCCCTGCCGTCTTCCAAGACTTTGTTAATGAAATTTTTCGTGATCTCTTATATTCCTGTGTTGTTGTGTATCTGGACGATATTCTGATTTTTTCTGCCAACTTAGAAGAACACCGCCAGCATGTCCGCATGGTTCTTCAGAGACTTCGTGACAATCAACTTTATGCCAAAATGGAGAAATGTCTGTTTGATTGTCAATCTCTTCCTTTCCTAGGATACTTGGTCTCTGGCCAGGGACTACAAATGGATCCAGACAAACTCTCTGCCGTCTTAGATTGGCCACGCCCCTCCGGACTCCGTGCTATCCAACGTTTTTTGGGGTTCGCCAATTATTACAGACAGTTTATTCCACACTTTTCCACTATTGTGGCTCCTATCGTGGCTTTAACCAAGAAGAATGCCAATCCTAAGTCATGGCCTCCTCAAGCGGAAGACGCCTTTAAACGGCTCAAGTCTGCCTTTTCTTCTGCTCCCATGCTCTCCAGACCTGACCCATCTAAACCCTTCCTATTGGAGGTTGATGCCTCCTCAGTAGGAGCTGGAGCGGTCCTTCTACAAAAAAATTCTTCCGGGCATGCTGTTACTTGTGGGTTTTTTTCTAGGACCTTCTCTCCGGCGGAGAGGAACTACTCCATCGGGGATCGAGAACTACTGGCCATTAAATTGGCACTTGAGGAATGGAGGCATCTGCTGGAGGGATCAAAATTTCCAGTTATCATTTACACCGATCACAAGAATCTCTCCTATCTCCAGTCTGCCCAACGGCTGAACCCTCGCCAGGCCAGGTGGTCATTGTTCTTTGCCCGTTTTAACTTTGAAATTCATTTTCGCCCTGCCGACAAGAACATTAGGGCCGATGCCCTCTCTCGTTCCTCGGATGCCTCGGAAGTAGAACTCTCTCCGCAACACATCATTCCTCCTGACTGCCTGATCTCCACTTCTCCAGCCTCCATCAGGCAAACTCCTCCAGGGAAGACCTTTGTTTCTCCACGCCAACGCCTCGGGATCCTCAAATGGGGTCACTCCTCCCACCTCGCTGGCCATGCGGGCATCAAAAAGTCCTTGCAACTCATCTCTCGTTTCTATTGGTGGCCGACTCTGGAGACGGATGTTGTTGATTTTGTGCGGGCCTGTACGGTCTGTGCCCGGGATAAGACTCCTCGCCAGAAGCCTGCTGGTCTCCTTCATCCTCTGCCTGTCCCCGAACAGCCTTGGTCTCTGATTGGTATGGACTTTATTACAGACTTACCCCCATCCCGTGGCAACACTGTTGTTTGGGTGGTCGTTGATCGATTTTCCAAGATGGCACATTTTATTCCTCTTCCTGGTCTTCCTTCAGCGCCTCAGTTGGCAAAACAATTTTTTGTACACATTTTTCGTCTTCACGGTTTGCCCACACAGATCGTCTCGGATAGAGGCGTCCAATTCGTGTCTAAATTCTGGAGGGCTCTCTGTAAACAACTCAAGATTAAATTAAACTTCTCTTCTGCTTATCATCCTCAATCCAATGGGCAAGTAGAAAGAATTAACCAGGTCCTGGGTGACTATTTACGGCATTTTGTTTCCTCCCGCCAGGATGACTGGGCAGATCTTCTACCATGGGCCGAATTCTCGTACAACTTCAGAGTCTCTGAATCTTCTTCCAAATCCCCATTTTTCGTGGTGTACGGCCGTCACCCTCTTCCCCCCCTCCCTACTCCCTTGCCCTCTGGTGTGCCCGCTGTGGATGAAGTAACTCGTGATCTTTCCACCATATGGAAAGAGACCCAAAATTCTCTTTTACAGGCTTCATCTCGCATGAAAAAGTTTGCCGATAAGAAAAGAAGAGCTCCTCCCATTTTTTCTCCCGGAGACAAGGTATGGCTCTCCGCTAAATATGTCCGCTTCCGTGTCCCCAGCTACAAACTAGGACCACGCTATCTTGGTCCTTTCAAAATCTTGTGCCAAATTAATCCTGTCTCTTACAAACTTCTTCTTCCTCCTTCTCTTCGTATTCCCAATGCCTTCCATGTCTCTCTTCTTAAACCACTCATCATCAACCGTTTCTCTCCCAAACTTGTTTCTCCCACTCCTGTTTCCGGTTCTTCTGACATCTTCTCCGTAAAGGAGATACTGGCCTCCAAGACGGTCAGAGGGAAAACCTTTTTTTTGGTTGATTGGGAGGGCTGTGGTCCTGAAGAGAGATCCTGGGAACCTGAGGACAATATCCTAGACAAAAGTCTGGTCCTCAGGTTCTCAGGCTCCAAGAAGAGGGGGAGACCCAAGGGGGGGGGTACTGTTACGCCGAGCGCTCTGGGTCCCCGCTCCTCCCCGGAGCGCTCGCAACACCCTCGCTACTGCAGCGCCCCGGTCAGATCCACTGACCGGGTGCGCTGCGATACCGCCTCCAGCCGGGATGCGATTCGCGATGCGGGTGGCGCCCGCTCGCGATGCGCACCCCGGCTCCCGTACCTGACTCGCTCTCCGTCGGTCCTGTCCCGGCGCACGCGGCCCCGCTCCCTAGGGCGCGCGCGCGCCGGGTCTCTGCGATTTAAAGGGCCACTGCGCCACTGATTGGCGCAGTTGTTCTAATTAGTGTTATCACCTGTGCACTTCCCTATATCACCTCACTTCCCCTGCACTCCCTCGCCGGATCTTGTTGCCATTGTGCCAGTGAAAGCGTTTCCTTGTGTGTTCCTAGCCTGTGTTCCAGACCTCCTGCCGTTGCCCCTGACTACGATCCTTGCTGCCTGCCCTGACCTTCTGCTATGTCCGACCTTGCTCTTGTCTACTCCCTTGTACCGCGCCTATCTTCAGCAGTCAGAGAGGTTGAGCCGTTGCCGGTGGATACGACCTGGTTACTACCGCCGCAGCAAGACCATCCCGCTTTGCGGCGGGCTCTGGTGAATACCAGTAGCAACTTAGAACCGGTCCACTAGCACGGTCCACGCCAATCCCTCTCTGGCACAGAGGATCCACCTCCTGCCAGCCGAATCGTGACAGTTATAGTCTCCTATGGGATAATAATGATCAATATAAGAGATCAGTGTGTGCAGTGTTATAGGTCCCTATGGGATAACAATGATCAGTATAGGAGATCAGTGTGTGCAGTGTTATAGTCTCCTATGGGATAATAATGATCAATATAAGAGATCAATGTGTGCAGTGTTATAGGTCCCTATGGGATAACAATGATCAGTATAGGAGATCAGTGTGTGCAGTGTTATAGTCTCCTATTGGATAATAATGATCAGTATAAGAGATCAGTGTGTGCAGTGTTATAGGTCCCTATGGGATAACAATGATCAGTGTAGGAGATCAGTGTGTGCAGTGTTATAGGTCCCTATGGAATAACAATGATCAGTATAAGAGATCAGTGTGTGCAGTGTTATAGGTCCCTATGGAATAACAATGATCAGTATAAGAGATCAGTGTGTGCAGTGTTATAGTCTTCTATGGGATAATAATGATCAGTATAAGAGATCAGTGTGTGCAGTGTTATAGCCTCCTATGGGATAACAATGATCAGTATAAGAGATCAGTGTGTGCAGTGTTATAGGTCCCTATGGGATAACAATGATCAGTATAAGAGATCAGTGTGTGCAGTGTTATAGTCTCCTATGGGATAATAATGATCAATATAAGAGATCAATGTGTGCACTGTTATAGGTCCCTATGGGATAACAATGATCAGTATAGGAGATCAGTGTGTGCAGTGTTATAGTCTCCTATGGGATAATAATGATCAGTATAAGAGATCAGTGTGTGCAGAGTTATAGGTCCCTATGGGATAACAATGATCAGTGTAAGAGATCAGTGTGTGCAGTGTTATAGGTCCCTATGGGATAACAATGATCAGTATAAGAGATCAGTGTGTGCAGTGTTATAGGTCCCTATGGGATAACAATGATCAGTATAGGAGATCAGTGTGTGCAGTGTTATAGTCTCCTATGGGATAATAATGATCAGTATAAGAGATCAGTGTGTGCAGTGTTATAGCCTCCTATGGGATAACAATGATCAGTATAAGAGATCAGTGTGTGCAGTGTTATAGGTCCCTATGGGATAACAATGATCAGTATAAGAGATCAGTGTGTGCAGTGTTATAGTCTCCTATGGGATAACAATGATCAGTATAAGAGATCAGTGTGTGCAGTGTTATAGGTCCCTATGGGATAATAATGATCAATATAAGAGATCAATGTGTGCAGTGTTATAGGTCCCTATGGGATAACAATGATCAGTATAGGAGATCAGTGTGTGCAGTGTTATAGTCTCCTATGGGATAATAATGATCAGTATAAGAGATCAGTGTGTGCAGTGTTATAGGTCCCTATGGGATAACAATGATCAGTATAGGAGATCAGTGTGTGCAGTGTTATAGTCTCCTATGGGATAATAATGATCAGTATAAGAGATCAGTGTGTGCAGTGTTATAGTCTCCTATGGGATAACAATGATCAGTATAAGAGATCAGTGTGTGCAGTGTTATAGGTTCCTATGGGATAACAATGATCAGTATAAGAGATCAGTGTGTGCAGTGTTATAGTCTCCTATGGGATAACAATGATCAGTATAAGAGATCAGTGTGTGCAGTGTTATAGGTCCCTATGGGATAACAATGATCAGTATAAGAGATCAGTGTGTGCAGTGTTATAGTCTCCTATGGGATAACAATGATCAGTATAAGAGATCAGTGTGTGCAGTGTTATAGGTCCCTATGGGATAACAATGCTCAGTATACGAGATCAGTGTGTGCAGTGTTATAGTCTCCTATGGGATAATAATGATCAGTATAAGAGATCAGTGTGTGCAGTGTTATAGTCTTCTATGGGATAATAATGATCAGTATAAGAGATCAGTGTGTGCAGTGTTATAGTCTCCTAAGGGATAACAATGATCAGTATAAGAGATCAGTGTGTGCAGTGTTATAGTTTCCTATGGGATAATAATGATCAGTATAAGAGATCAGTGTGTGCAGTGTTATAGTCTCCTATGGGATAACAATGATCAGTATAAGAGATCAGTGTGTGCAGTGCTATAGGTCCCTTTGGGATAACAATGATCAGTATAAGAGATCAGTGTGTGCAGTGTTATAGGTCCATATGGGATAACAATGATCAGTATAAGAGATCAGTGTGTGCAGTGTTATAGTTCCCTATGGGATAACAATGATCAGTATAAGAGATCAGTGTGTGCAGTGTTATAGTCTCCTATGGGATAACAATGATCAGTATAAGAGATCAGTGTGTGCAGTGTTATAGTCTCCTATGGGATAATAATGATCAGTGTAAGAGATCAGTGTGTGCAGTGTTATAGGTCCCTATGGGATAACAATGATCAGTATAAGAGATCAGTGTGTGCAGTGTTATAGTCTCCTATGGGATAATAATGATCAGTATAAGAGATCAGTGTGTGCAGTGTTATAGTCTCCTATGGGATAATAATGATCAGTATAAGAGATCAGTGTGTGCAGTGTTATAGCCTCCTATGGGATAACAATGATCAGTATAAGAGATCAGTGTGTGCAGTGTTATAGGTCCCTATGGGATAACAATGATCAGTATAAGAGATCAGTGTGTGCAGTGTTATAGTCTCCTATGGGATAACAATGATCAGTATAAGAGATCAGTGTGTGCAGTGTTATAGTCTCCTATGGGATAATAATGATCAGTGTAAGAGATCAGTGTGTGCAGTGTTATAGGTCCCTATGGGATAATAATGATCAGTGTAAGAGATCAGTGTGTGCAGTGTTATAGTCTCCTATGGGATAATAATGATCAGTATAAGAGATCAGTGTGTGCAGTGTTATAGGTCCCTATGGGATAACAATGATCAGTATAAGAGATTAGTGTGTGCAGTGTTATAGTCTCCTATGGGATAATAATGATCAGTGTAAGAGATCAGTGTGTGCAGTGTTATAGTCTCCTATGGGATAACAAGGATCAGTATAAGAGATCAGTGTGTGCAGTGTTATAGTCTCCTATGGGATAACAATGATCAGTATAAGAGATCAGTGTGTGCAGTGTTATAGTCTCCTATGGGATAATAATGATCAGTGTAAGAGATCAGTGTGTGCAGTGTTATAGGTCCCTATAGGATAATAATGATCTGTGTAAGAGATCAGTGTGTGCAGTGTTATAGTCTCCTATGGGATAATAATGATCAGTATAAGAGATCAGTGTGTGCAGTGTTATAGGTCCCTATGGGATAATAATGATCAGTATAAGAGATCAGTGTGTGCAGTGTTATAGGTCCCTATGGGATAACAATGATCAGTATAAGAGATCAGTGTGTGCAATGTTATAGTCTCCTATGGGATAACAATGATCAGTATAAGAGATCAGTGTGTGCAGTGTTATAGTCTCCTATGGGATAATAATGATCAGTGTAAGAGATCAATGTGTGCAGTGTTATAGGTCCCTATGGGATAACAATGATCAGTATAAGAGATCAGTGTGTGCAGTGTTATAGTCTCCTATGGGATAATAATGATCAGTATAAGAGATCAGTGTGTGCAGTGTTATAGGTCCCTATGGGATAATAATGATCAGTATAAGAGATCAGTGTGTGCAGTGTTATAGGTCTCTATGGGATAACAATGATTAGTATAAGAGATCAGTGTGTGCAGTGTTATAGTCTCCTATGGGATAATAATTATCAGTATAAGAGATCAGTGTGTGCAGTGTTATAGGTCCCTATGGGATAATAATGATCAGTATAAGAGATCAGTGTGTGCAGTGTTATAGGTCCCTATGGGATAACAATGATCAGTATAAGAGATCAGTGTGTGCAGTGTTATAGTCTCCTATGGGATAATAATGATCAGTGTAAGAGATCAGTGTGTGCAGTGTTATATGTCCCTATGGGATAACAATGATCAGTATAAGAGATCAGTGTGTGCAGTGTTATAGTCTCCTATGAGATAATAATGATCAGTGTAAGAGATCAGTGTGTTCAGTGTTATAGGTCCCTATGGGATAACAATGATCAGTATAAGAGATCAGTGTGTGCAGTGTTATAGTCTCCCATGGGATAATAATGATCAGTATAAGAGATCAGTGTGTGCAGTGTTATAGTCCCCTATGGGATAGTAATAATAATCAGTATAAGAGATCAGTGTGTGCAGTGTTATAGTCTCCTATGGGATAATAATGATCAGTGTAAGAGAACAGTGTTTGCAGTGTTATAGGTCCCTATGGGATAACAATGATCAGTATAAGAGATCAGTGTGTGCAGTGTTATAGTTCCCTATGGGATAACAATGATCAGTATAAGAGATCAGTGTGTGCAGTGTTATAGTCTCCTATGGGATAACAATGATCAGTATAAGAGATCAGTGTGTGCAGTGTTATAGTCTCCTATGGGATAATAATGATCAGTGTAAGAGATCAGTGTGTGCAGTGTTATAGGTCCCTATGGGATAACAATGATCAGTATAAGAGATCAGTGTGTGCAGTGTTATAGTCTCCTATGGGATAATAATGATCAGTATAAGAGATCAGTGTGTGCAGTGTTATAGTCTCCTATGGGATAATAATGATCAGTATAAGAGATCAGTGTGTGCAGTGTTATAGCCTCCTATGGGATAACAATGATCAGTATAAGAGATCAGTGTGTGCAGTGTTATAGGTCCCTATGGGATAACAATGATCAGTATAAGAGATCAGTGTGTGCAGTGTTATAGTCTCCTATGGGATAACAATGATCAGTATAAGAGATCAGTGTGTGCAGTGTTATAGTCTCCTATGGGATAATAATGATCAGTGTAAGAGATCAGTGTGTGCAGTGTTATAGGTCCCTATGGGATAATAATGATCAGTGTAAGAGATCAGTGTGTGCAGTGTTATAGTCTCCTATGGGATAATAATGATCAGTATAAGAGATCAGTGTGTGCAGTGTTATAGGTCCCTATGGGATAACAATGATCAGTATAAGAGATTAGTGTGTGCAGTGTTATAGTCTCCTATGGGATAATAATGATCAGTGTAAGAGATCAGTGTGTGCAGTGTTATAGTCTCCTATGGGATAACAAGGATCAGTATAAGAGATCAGTGTGTGCAGTGTTATAGTCTCCTATGGGATAACAATGATCAGTATAAGAGATCAGTGTGTGCAGTGTTATAGTCTCCTATGGGATAATAATGATCAGTGTAAGAGATCAGTGTGTGCAGTGTTATAGGTCCCTATAGGATAATAATGATCTGTGTAAGAGATCAGTGTGTGCAGTGTTATAGTCTCCTTTGGGATAATAATGATCAGTATAAGAGATCAGTGTGTGCAGTGTTATAGGTCCCTATGGGATAATAATGATCAGTATAAGAGATCAGTGTGTGCAGTGTTATAGGTCCCTATGGGATAACAATGATCAGTATAAGAGATCAGTGTGTGCAATGTTATAGTCTCCTATGGGATAACAATGATCAGTATAAGAGATCAGTGTGTGCAGTGTTATAGTCTCCTATGGGATAATAATGATCAGTGTAAGAGATCAATGTGTGCAGTGTTATAGGTCCCTATGGGATAACAATGATCCGTATAAGAGATCAGTGTGTGCAGTGTTATAGTCTCCTATGGGATAATAATGATCAGTATAAGAGATCAGTGTGTGCAGTGTTATAGTCTCCTATGGGATAATAATTATCAGTATAAGAGATCAGTGTGTGCAGTGTTATAGGTCCCTATGGGATAATAATGATCAGTATAAGAGATCAGTGTGTGCAGTGTTATAGGTCACTATGGGATAACAATGATCAGTATAAGAGATCAGTGTGTGCAGTGTTATAGTCTCCTATGGGATAATAATGATCAGTGTAAGAGATCAGTGTGTGCAGTGTTATAGGTCCCTATGGGATAACAATGATCAGTATAAGAGATCAGTGTGTGTGCAGTGTTATAGTCTCCTATGGGATAATAATGATCAGTATAAGAGATCAGTGTGTGCAGTGTTATAGGTCCCTATGGGATAATAATGATCAGTATAAGAGATCAGTGTGTGCAGTGTTATAGGTCCCTATGGGATAACAATGATCAGTATAAGAGATCAGTGTGTGCAGTGTTATAGTCTCCTATGGGATAATAATGATCAGTGTAAGAGATCAGTGTGTGCAGTGTTATATGTCCCTATGGGATAACAATGATCAGTATAAGAGATCAGTGTGTGCAGTGTTATAGTCTCCTATGAGATAATAATGATCAGTGTAAGAGATCAGTGTGTTCAGTGTTATAGGTCCCTATGGGATAACAATGATCAGTATAAGAGATCAGTGTGTGCAGTGTTATAGTCTCCCATGGGATAATAATGATCAGTATAAGAGATCAGTGTGTGCAGTGTTATAGTCCCCTATGGGATAGTAATAATAATCAGTATAAGAGATCAGTGTGTGCAGTGTTATAGTCTCCTATGGGATAATAATGATCAGTGTAAGAGAACAGTGTTTGCAGTGTTATAGGTCCCTATGGGATAACAATGATCAGTATAAGAGATCAGTGTGTGCAGTGTTATAGTCTCCTATGGGATAATAATGATCAGTATAAGAGATCAGTGTGTGCAGTGTTATAGTCCCCTATGGGATAGTAATAATAATCAGTATAAGAGATCAGTGTGTGCAGTGTTATAGTCTCCTATGGGATAATAATGATCAGTGTAAGAGAACAGTGTTTGCAGTGTTATAGGTCCCTATGGGATAACAATGATCAGTATAAGAGATCAGTGTGTGCAGTGTTATAGTTCCCTATGGGATAACAATGATCAGTATAAGAGATCAGTGTGTGCAGTGTTATAGTCTCCTATGGGATAACAATGATCAGTATAAGAGATCAGTGTGTGCAGTGTTATAGTCTCCTATGGGATAATAATGATCAGTGTAAGAGATCAGTGTGTGCAGTGTTATAGGTCCCTATGGGATAACAATGATCAGTATAAGAGATCAGTGTGTGCAGTGTTATAGTCTCCTATGGGATAATAATGATCAGTATAAGAGATCAGTGTGTGCAGTGTTATAGTCTCCTATGGGATAATAATGATCAGTATAAGAGATCAGTGTGTGCAGTGTTATAGCCTCCTATGGGATAACAATGATCAGTATAAGAGATCAGTGTGTGCAGTGTTATAGGTCCCTATGGGATAACAATGATCAGTATAAGAGATCAGTGTGTGCAGTGTTATAGTCTCCTATGGGATAACAATGATCAGTATAAGAGATCAGTGTGTGCAGTGTTATAGTCTCCTATGGGATAATAATGATCAGTGTAAGAGATCAGTGTGTGCAGTGTTATAGGTCCCTATGGGATAATAATGATCAGTGTAAGAGATCAGTGTGTGCAGTGTTATAGTCTCCTATGGGATAATAATGATCAGTATAAGAGATCAGTGTGTGCAGTGTTATAGGTCCCTATGGGATAACAATGATCAGTATAAGAGATTAGTGTGTGCAGTGTTATAGTCTCCTATGGGATAATAATGATCAGTGTAAGAGATCAGTGTGTGCAGTGTTATAGTCTCCTATGGGATAACAAGGATCAGTATAAGAGATCAGTGTGTGCAGTGTTATAGTCTCCTATGGGATAACAATGATCAGTATAAGAGATCAGTGTGTGCAGTGTTATAGTCTCCTATGGGATAATAATGATCAGTGTAAGAGATCAGTGTGTGCAGTGTTATAGGTCCCTATAGGATAATAATGATCTGTGTAAGAGATCAGTGTGTGCAGTGTTATAGTCTCCTTTGGGATAATAATGATCAGTATAAGAGATCAGTGTGTGCAGTGTTATAGGTCCCTATGGGATAATAATGATCAGTATAAGAGATCAGTGTGTGCAGTGTTATAGGTCCCTATGGGATAACAATGATCAGTATAAGAGATCAGTGTGTGCAATGTTATAGTCTCCTATGGGATAACAATGATCAGTATAAGAGATCAGTGTGTGCAGTGTTATAGTCTCCTATGGGATAATAATGATCAGTGTAAGAGATCAATGTGTGCAGTGTTATAGGTCCCTATGGGATAACAATGATCCGTATAAGAGATCAGTGTGTGCAGTGTTATAGTCTCCTATGGGATAATAATGATCAGTATAAGAGATCAGTGTGTGCAGTGTTATAGTCTCCTATGGGATAATAATTATCAGTATAAGAGATCAGTGTGTGCAGTGTTATAGGTCCCTATGGGATAATAATGATCAGTATAAGAGATCAGTGTGTGCAGTGTTATAGGTCACTATGGGATAACAATGATCAGTATAAGAGATCAGTGTGTGCAGTGTTATAGTCTCCTATGGGATAATAATGATCAGTGTAAGAGATCAGTGTGTGCAGTGTTATAGGTCCCTATGGGATAACAATGATCAGTATAAGAGATCAGTGTGTGTGCAGTGTTATAGTCTCCTATGGGATAATAATGATCAGTATAAGAGATCAGTGTGTGCAGTGTTATAGGTCCCTATGGGATAATAATGATCAGTATAAGAGATCAGTGTGTGCAGTGTTATAGGTCCCTATGGGATAACAATGATCAGTATAAGAGATCAGTGTGTGCAGTGTTATAGTCTCCTATGGGATAATAATGATCAGTGTAAGAGATCAGTGTGTGCAGTGTTATATGTCCCTATGGGATAACAATGATCAGTATAAGAGATCAGTGTGTGCAGTGTTATAGTCTCCTATGAGATAATAATGATCAGTGTAAGAGATCAGTGTGTTCAGTGTTATAGGTCCCTATGGGATAACAATGATCAGTATAAGAGATCAGTGTGTGCAGTGTTATAGTCTCCCATGGGATAATAATGATCAGTATAAGAGATCAGTGTGTGCAGTGTTATAGTCCCCTATGGGATAGTAATAATAATCAGTATAAGAGATCAGTGTGTGCAGTGTTATAGTCTCCTATGGGATAATAATGATCAGTGTAAGAGAACAGTGTTTGCAGTGTTATAGGTCCCTATGGGATAACAATGATCAGTATAAGAGATCAGTGTGTGCAGTGTTATAGTCTCCTATGGGATAATAATGATCAGTATAAGAGATCAGTGTGTGCAGTGTTATAGTCCCCTATGGGATAACAATGATCATTATAAGAGATCAGTGTGTGCAGTGTTATAGGTCTCTATGGGATAACAATGATCAATATAAGAGATCAGTGTGTGCAGTGTTATAGGTCCCTATGGGATAACAATGATCAGTATAAGAGATCAGTGTGTGCAGTGTTATAGGTCCCTATGGGATAACAATGATCAGTATAAGAGATCAGTGTGTGCAGTGTTATAGTCTCCTATGGGATAATAATGATCAGTATAAGAGATCAGTGTGTGCAGTGTTATAGGTCCCTATAGGATAATAATGATCAGTATAAGAGATCAGTGTGTGCAGTGTTATAGTCCCCTATGGGATAACAATGATCATTATAAGAGATCAGTGTGTGCAGTGTTATAGGTCTATATGGGATAATAATGATCAGTATAAGAGATCAGTGTGTGCAGTGTTATAGTCCCCTATGGGATAACAATGATCATTATAAGAGATCAGTGTGTGCAGTGTTATAGGTCTCTATGGGATAATAATGATCAGTATAAGAGATCAGTGTGTGCAGTGTTATAGTCTCCTATGGGATAACAATGATCATTATAAGAGATCAGTGTGTGCAGTGTTATAGGTCTCTATGGGATAATAATGATCAGTATAAGAGATCAGTGTGTGCAGTGTTATAGTCCCCTATGGGATAACAATGATCATTATAAGAGATCAGTGTGTGCAGTGTTATAGTCTCCTATGGGATAATAATGATCAGTATAAGAGATCAGTGTGTGCAGTGTTATAGTCCCCTATGGGATAACAATGATCATTATAAGAGATCAGTGTGTGCAGTGTTATAGGTCTCTATGGGATAATAATGATCAGTATAAGAGATCAGTGTGTGCAGTGTTATAGTCCCCTATGGGATAACAATGATCATTATAAGAGATCAGTGTGTGCAGTGTTATAGGTCTCTATGGGATAATAATGATCAGTATAAGAGATCAGTGTGTGCAGTGTTATAGTCTCCTATGGGATAACAATGATCATTATAAGAGATCAGTGTGTGCAGTGTTATAGGTCTCTATGGGATAATAATGATCAGTATAAGAGATCAGTGTGTGCAGTGTTATAGTCCCCTATGGGAATAACAATGATCATTATAAGAGATCAGTGTGTGCAGTGTTATAGTCTCCTATGGTATAATAATGATCAGTATAAGAGATCAGTGTGTGCAGTGTTATAGTCCCCTATGGGATAACAATGATCATTATAAGAGATCAGTGTGTGCAGTGTTATAGGTCCCTATGGGATAACAATGATCATTATAAGAGATCAGTGTGTGCAGTGTTATAGGTCTCTATGGGACCTATAACACTGCAAAGAAAAAAAAAGTGGAAAAATAAAAGTTCAAATCACCCCCCTTTTCCCATAAAAAAAACTGTGTAAATAAAAATTAAAATAAACATATGTGGTATCGTCGCGTGCGTAAATGTCCGAACTATTAAAATATATCATTAATTAAACCGCAGGGTCAATGGCGTACGCGCAAAAAAATTCCAAAGTCCAAAATAACGTATTTTTGGTCACTTTTTATATCATGAAAAAATGAATAAAAAGCGATCAATAAGTCCGATCAATACAAAAATGGTACCGCTAAAAGCTTCAGAACACGGCGCAAAAGATTATACCGTCATACCGCCCCATACGTAGAAAAATAAAAAAGTTATAGGGGTCAGAAGATGACAATTTTAAACGTATACATTTTCCTGCATGTATTCATGATTTTTTCCAGAAGTCCGACAAAATCACCTATATAAGTCGGGGATCATTATAACCGTATGGACCTACAGAATAATGATAAGGGGTCATTTTTACCGAAAAATGTACTACGTAGAAACGGAAGCCCCCAAAATTTACAAAATGGCGTTTTTCCTTCAATTTTGTCGCACAATGATTTTTTTCCCATTTCGCTGTAGATTTTTGGGTAAAATGACGAATGACACTGCAAAGTAGAATTGGTGGCGCAAAAAATAAGCTAGAATATGGATTTTTAGGTGCAAAATTGAAAGGGTTATGATTTTTAAAAGGTAAGGAGGAAAAAATGAAAGTGCAAAAACGGAAAAACCCTGAGTCCTTAAGGGGTTAATATATACAGTGACCCCCTGACTTATGATGGCCTCGACATATGATCATTTCAACATATGATGGCCTCTCAGAACCCATCGTATGTTGAAGGCAGCCTCGACATATGATGCTGTGGTGTGTCGGGGCCATCATACAAACAGCTATCTGACAGCGCTGACAACTTCAGCATCTGACAGATAGTTGTTTAATGTCCCCGTGTGCCCCGTTCTGCCTCCTGTTACTCACATGCTGTCCTGCTAACTCATACAGGCTTCCTCTGTGAGCTCCGTGTAAGCCCCGCCCCCCAGTGCAGCCATAGCCAATAGCCTGCAGCATCTTGCTGCAGGCATCCAATGAGCTGCTGGCTGCCCTCCCCTTCCTTTCCTATAGAGCTGTAGTCGGCAGGATGGTAATGGAGGACATTCTGTCCCCCCTGAAGGTATTTAAAGAACTGTACAGTACTGTATGCGATGTCACACATCACATACAATACATATACACACTATACACCCCATACATCAATGTTTCCCTATCAGTGTGCCTCCAGCTGTTGCAAAACTATAACTCCCAGCATGCCCAGACAGTCAATGGCTGTACATGCATGCTGGAAGTTGTAGTTGTGCAACAGCTGGAGGCACCCTGGTTTGTTAAATGGGCACTGTCATGAAAAATAATTTTTGATATGTTGTAGTACTCAAGTACTACAACATATCTCTAATATACTTTTATAAAAAAAAAATGCTTTTAAAACATTTTAAAAGCAATTTGAAATTCGGCCACTAGGGGGCGCTCTCCTAGTGGCCGAATGCAGTGCGGAGTGACGTCACTGCAAAATTCCGACTGATTCCGGCAGGGCATCAGAAGAAATTTTGCGCAGGCGCAGTAACAGCCGGGGCTCCGCATCGGCTTCCCGCACTCGCCGACGGCCCTGCTGCAAGGTGCGGGCGGCGCGGCGGGTTGCCTGCTACAGCAAGGTGCGGGGAGTGCTGCTCCAAGGTACAGGGGGGATGGGGGGAGCTGCTGCAAGGTGCGGGGGGATGGGGGGCGCTGCTGCAAGGTACGAGCAGGATGGGGGGTGCTGCTACAAGGTACGGGGGAGGATGGGGGGCGCTGCTGCAAGGTACGGGGGGGGGGGGGATGGGGGTTGTTTGGGTTTACTTACCGAGCGGCAGGAAGAGTCTCCCCCGCACCCGTCCCTCCAGCATCGGCTCCTGGCTCACTCCTTCCCCCATGAAACTCCTGTCCTGGGTGCCTCCAGTTGTTTTACCACTACAACTCCCAGCATGCCCTGACAGCCTTAGGAGAACTAAGGGCGGAAGTCCCCCCCAGCAGGCATCAGTGACGTGGTGCCTGCTGGGGAAGTCTGCCTGGTAGTGAGCACACTACCAGGCAGACTAAATGCCATTTTAAAAATAGTAAAAAAATAAAAATAAAGGCAGGGAGGGTGTTAGGGATAGAAGGGCAATAGGCAGGGACAGGAAAAAAAAATCATGATGGTGGGAGCTACCCTTTAACCCCTTAAGGACACATGACGTTCTCATACGTCTCCATTTCCGAGTCCTTAAGGACACATGACGTATGAGAACGTCATGTGCTTTACCGGCCCCCCGCAACCATCTGGAGCGGAGCTGGTCCCCGATGCCTGCTGAAATCGTTCAGCAGGCATCGGGGCATATCGCCCTGGGGGGTCATTATGACCCCCCATGTCGGCGATGGCCGCAGATCGCTGGACAATTCAGTCCAGCGATCTGCGGTGGATTCCGGGTCAATCGGGTCTCCAGTGACCCGGAATTATTGGCTGATCGGGGCCGTCAGAGCCTGCAGGGGTGAGGTGACACTGGTGCCACCTCACGATCGCCCTGATTCGTCGGCCGGATTACCGGCCGACCAATCGGGGCGCCTGCTGCCGGTGTCACTCCCGCAACCCGCTCCGCCCCTCTTCCGGAGGACGTGAGCGGGTGCGGGACGTGCACCCCAGGTGCTGGGGACCCCGATCCCCGGCGTCAATGTTGGGATCGGGGCCCCAGGAGCAGCGGCGGCGGCGAGGGACTGACCTGATGCGGCTGGAACGTTGGAGGTGAGTGACAGCCTCTTGCTGTTGCTTAGCAACAGCTCCCAGCATGCAAAAAGGGCATGCTGGGAGCTGTAGTTATGCAACAGCAGGAGGCAGACCACCACAACTCCCAGCATGCCCTTATGGGCATGCTGGGACTTGTAGTTTTGCAACAGCTGGAGGCACATTCTTTCTATGGAAAAGTGTACCTTCAGCTGTTGTGTAACTACAACTCCCAGCTTGCACAATCAGCTAAAGTGCATGCTGGGAGTTGTAGTGGTGCATCTGGTGGTTGCATAACTACAACTCCCAGCATGCCCGTTGGCTGTCGGTGACTGCTGAGAGTTGTAGTTTTGCAACAGCTGAAGGCACACTGAGTTAAGTAGCAAACCAGTGTGTCTCCAGCTGTTGCATAACTACAATCCCCAGCCAAAGTAGTATGCCTCCAGCTGTTGCATAACTACAACACCCAGCATGCCCTTCCGCTGTCCGTACATGCTGGGGGTTGTAGCTTTTGCAACAGCTGAAGGCACACTGGTTGCAAAACACTGAGTTTGTTACCAAACTCGGTGTTTCACAACCAGTGTGCCTCCAGCTGTTGCAAAACTACAACTCCCAGCATGCACTGATAGACCGTACATGCTGGGAGTTGTAGTTTTGCAACAGCTGGATGTCCCCCCCAATGTGAACGTACAGGGTACACTCACATGGGCGGAGGATTACAGTAAGTATCCGGCTGCAAGTTTGAGGTGCGGCAAAATTTCTGCTGCAGCTCAAACTGCCAGCGAGAAACTACTGTGAACCCCCGCCCGTGTGACTGTACCCTAAAAACACTACACTACACTAACACAAAATAAAATAAAAAGTAAAAAACACTACATATACACAAACCCCTACACAGCACCCTCCCCTCCCCAATAAAAATGTCAAACGTCTGGTACGCCACTGTTTCCAAAACAACTACTCCCAGTATTTTCGGACAGCCGTTGACTGTCCAGGCATGCTGGGAGTTTTACAACAGCTGGAGGCACCCTGTTTGGGAATCACTGGCGTAGAATACCCCTATGTCCACCCCTATGCAAGTCCCTAATTTAGGCCTCAAATGCGCATGGCGCTCTCACTTTGGAGCCCTGTCGTATTTCAAGGCAACAGTTTAGGGTCACATATGGGGTATCGCCGTACTCGGGAGAAATTGGGCTTCAAATTTTGGGGGGTATTTTCTGCTATTACCCTTTTAAAAAATGTAAAATTTTTGGGAAAACAAGCATTTTAGGTAAAAAAAATATATTTTTTTTACATATGCAAAAGTCGTGAAACACCTGTAGGTTATTAAGGTTCAAATTACCCCTTGTTACGTTCCCCGAGGGGTCTAGTTTCCAAAATGGTATGCCATGTGTTTTTTTTTTGCTGTCCTGGCACCATAGGGGCTTCCTAAATGCGGCATGCCCCCAGAGCAAAATTCGCTTTCAAAAAGCCAAATGTGACTCCTTCTCTTCTGAGACCTGTAGTGCGCCAGCAGAGAACTTTTCACCCCCATGCGAGGTGTTTTCTGTATCGGGAGAAATTGGGCTTCAAATTTTTGGGGGTATTTTCTGCTATTACCCTTTTTAAAAATGTAAAATTTTTGGGAAACCAAGCATTTTAGGTAAAAAAAATATATATTTTTTTTACATATGCAAAAGTCGTGAATCACCTGTAGGGTATTAAGGTTCACATTACCCCTTGTTACGTTCCCTGAGGGGTCTAGTTTCCAAAATGGTATGCCATGTGTTTTTTTTTTGCTGTCCTGGCACCATAGGGGCTTCCTAAATGCGGCATGCCCCCCAAAAACCATTTGTCGCTCCTTCCCTTCTGAGCCCTCTACTGCGCCCGCCGAACAATTAACATAGACATATGAGGTATTTCCTTACTCGAGAGAAATTGGGCTACAAATACAAGTAAAAATTTTCTCCTTTTTACCCCCTGCAAAAATTCAAAAATTGGGTCTACAAGAACATGCGAGTGTAAAAAATGAAGATTTTGAATTTTCTCCTTCACTTTGCTGCTATTCCTGTGAAACACCTAAAGGGTTAATACACTTACTGAATTTTTTTTGAATACTTTAGGGGGTGTAGTTTTTATAATGGGGTCATTTATGGGGTATTTCTAATATGAAGACCCTTCAAATCCACTTCAAAACTGAACTGGTCCCTGAAAAATAGTGAGTTTGAAAATTTTGTGAAAAATTGGAAAATTGCTGCTGAACTTTGAAGCCTCTGATGTCTCCAAAAGTAAAAACTCATAAATTTTATGATGGAAACATAAAGTAGACATATTGTATATGTGAACCCAAAAAAATATATTTGGAATATCCATTTTCCTTACAAGCAGAGAGCTTCAAAGTTAGAAAAATGCAAAATTTTCATTTTTTTCATCAAATTTTGGGATTTTTCACCAAGAAAGGATGCAAGTTACCACAAAATGTTACCACTAAGTTAAAGTAGAATATGTCACGAAAAAACAATCTCGGAATCAGAATGATAACAAAAAGCATCAGAGTTATTAATGTTTAAAGTGACAGTGGTCGGAATTGCAAAAAACGCTCCGGTCCTTAAGGTATAAAATGGCTCGGTCCTTAACCCCTTAAGGACCCAGGACGTACTAGAACGTCCTGGCACCCTGGGCTTTAAGGACCCAGGACGTACTAGTACGTCCTGGTGTTTCTCCGGTCTCTGCCGCGCCCCGGGCAGAGATCGGAAGCGGATGCCTGCTGAAATGCTTCAGCAGGCATCCAGGGCAAACGCCGAGGGGGGCCATGTAGGCCCCCCATGTCGGCGATCGCCGCAAATCGCAAGGGAAATCGCCCTTGCGATCTGCGGCGATACCGGGCTGATCGGGTCTCTGGGACCCGACCGCCCGGTAATTTCGCATGATCCCGGCTGTCACAGACAGCCAGGACCATGCTGAAGTATAGGAGCGAGGTGGCAAACCTGCCACCTCCTCCGATCCCCTGCGATCCGTCGGTTAGTTAACCGACCAATCGCAGGAGGGGGGGCGGTTACTTCCTCCCGTCCTGCCCGGCCCCTTGAAGTCCGGAGAGGACGGGAGGAAGACCGGAGGACGCGGCGGGGGACGGGGGGAGTGCTGGGGACCGGCCCGGTACTTACCTTGTCCCTGAAGACCCGGATCCCGGCGATGAAGACGGCGGCGGCGGCGACAGGTGAGTAGATCTTCAGCCGCGGTCGGGCCCTTTACAGCAATGCACGTCGCCGTAAAGCGACATGCATTGCTGTAATGGGACCCTGTAAACTACAACTCCCAGCATGCCCAGACAGCCCTTGGCGTCTGGGCATGCTGGGAGTTGCAGTTTTGCAACATCTGGAGGTCCACAGTTTGGAGACCACTGTGCCCTTCCAGATGTTGCAAAACTACACATCCTCAGCATGCCCTTACTGTCCAGGCATGCTGGGAGTTGTAGTTCTGTAACATCTGGCCCTTCAGATGTTGCAGAACTACAACTCCCAGCATGCCTGGACAGTTTTGGCATACTGGGAGTTGTAGTTTTGCAACATCTGGAGGGCTGCAGCTTGGACCCCACTACACAGTGGTCCCCAAACTGTTCTCCTCCAGCTCTTACGTAACCACTACTCCCAATATGCCCTTCGGCTGCCTGGGCATGCTGGGAGTTGTGGTTTTGCAACAACTGGAGGCACACTGGTTGGGAAACATTGTCTGTTTCCTAACTCAGTGTTTCCCAACCCGTGTGCCTCCAGCTGTTGCAAAACTATAACTGCCAGCATGCACTGATAGACTGTGCATGCTGGGAGTTGTAGTTTTGCACCAGCTGGAGGTCCCCCCCTTGTGAATGTACAGGGTACATTCACATGGGCAGGGGGCTTACAGTGAGTATCAGGCTGCAAGTTTGCGATGCAGCAAATTTTGCGTGGCAGCTCAAACTCGTAGCGGGAAACTCGCTGTAATCCCCCACCCGTGTGACTGTACCCTAAAAACACTACACTACGCTAACACAAAATAAAATAAAAAGTAAAAAACACTACATAAACACATACCCCTACACAGCCCCCCTCCCCTCCCCAATAAAAATGAAAATGTCTGGTACGCCACTGTTTCCAAAATGGAGCCTCCAGCTGTTGCAAAACAACAACTCCCAGTATTGCCGGACAGCCGTTTACTGTCCAGGCATGCTGGGAGTTTTGCAACAGCTGGAGGCACCCTGTTTGGGAATCACTGGCGTAGAATACCCCTATGTCCACCCCAATGCAAATCCCTAATTCAGGCCTCAAATGCGCATGGCGCTCTCACTTCGGAGCCCTGTCGTATTTCAAGGCAACAGTTTAGGGTCACATATGGGGTATCGCCGTACTCGGGAGAAATTGCCTAACAAATTTTGGGGGCTTTTTCTCCTTTCACCCCTTATGAAAAGGGGAAGTTGGGGTCTACACCAGCATGTTGGTGTAAAAAAAAAAAAATTTTTACACTAACATGCTGGTGTTGCCCCATACTTTTCATTTTGACAAGAGGTAAAGGGGAAAAAAGCCCCCCAAAATTTGTAATGCAATTTCTCCCGACTACAGAGATACCCCATATGTGGGCGTAAAGTGCTCTGGGGGCGCACAACAAGGCCCAGAAGGGAGAGTGCGCCATGTACATTTGAGGTGATTTGCACAGGGGTGGCTGATTGTTACAGCGGTTTTGACAAATGCAAAAAAGAAAAAAAAACACATGTGACCCATTTCGGAAACTACACCCCTCACGGAATGTAATGAGGGGTGCAGTGAGAATTTACACCCCACAGGTGTCTGACGGATCTTTGGAACAATGGGCTGTGCAAATAAAATATTTTGTACAGCCCACTGTTCCAAAGATCTGACAGACACCAGTGGGGGGTAAATGCTCACTGTACCCCTTGTTACGTTCCTCAAGGGGTCTAGTTTCCAAAATGGTATGGCATGTGGGTATTTTTTTTGCTGTCCTGGCACCATAGGGGCTTCCTAAATGCGACATGCCCCCGAGCAAAATTTGCTCTCAAAAAGCCAAATATGACTCCTTCTCTTCTGAGCATTGTAGTTCGCCCGTAGTGCACTTCATGCCAACTTATGGGGTACCTCCATACTCAGAAGAGATGGGGTTACAAATTTTGGGGGGTATTTTCTGCTATTAACCCTTGCAAAAATGTGAAATTTGGGGGGAAACACACATTTTAGTGAAATTTTTTTATTTTTTTTTTACATATGCAAAAGTCGTGAAACACCTGTGGGGTATTAAGGCTCACTTAATTCCTTGTTACGTTCCTCATGGGGTCTAGTTTCCAAAATGGTATGCCATGTGTTTTTTTTTGCTGTTCTGGCACCATAGGGGCTTCCTAAATGCAACATGCCCCCCAAAAACCATTTCTGAAAAACTTACTCTCCAAAATCCCCTTGTCGCTCCTTCCCTTCTGAGCCCTCTACTGCGCCCGCCGAACACTTTACACAGACATATGAGGTATGTGCTTACTCGAGAGAAATTGGGCTACAAATATAAGTAAACATTTTCTCCTTTTACCCCTTGTAAAAATTCTAAAATTGGTTCTACAAGAAAATGCAAGTGTAAAAAATGAAGATTGTGAATTTTATCCTTCACTTTGCTGCTATTCCTGTGAAACACCTAAAGGGTTAAAACGCTGACTGAATGTCATTTTGAATACTTTGGGGGGTGCGGTTTTTATAATGGGGTCATTTGTGGGGTATTTCTAATATGAAGACCCTTCAAATCCACTTCAAACCTGAACTGGTCCCTGAAAAATAGTGAGTTTGAAAATTTTGTGAAAAATTGGAAAATTGCTGCTGAACTTTGAAGCCTCTGATGTCTTACAAAAGTAAAAACTCATCAATTTTATGATGCAAAAATAAAGTAGACATATTGTATATGGGAATAAAATAAAATAAATATTTTGAATATCCATTTTCCTTACAAGCAGAGAGCTTCAAAGTTAGAAAAATGCTTAATTTTCAAATTTTTCATCAAATTTTGGGATTTTTCACCAAGAAAGGATGAAAGTTACCACAAAATTTTACCACTATGTTAAAGTAGAATATGTCACGAAAAAACAATCTCGGAATCAGATTGATAAGTAAAAGCATCAGAGTTATTAATGTTTAAAGTGACAGTGGTCAGATGTGCAAAAAATGGCCGGGTCCTAAGGTGTAAAATGGCTGGGTCCTTAAGGGGTTAAGGGGTTAAACACTCCTCATACAATGGTCATCCCAGAACCAATTAGCAGTTTCCCATAGAGATATGTATTCAACATGCAATGGTTCCGAGGCCCCCGAACCAATTACCATTTTTACATAGACATATGTACTCGACATATGATGGTTTCAACATATGATGGTTCTCCTGGAACCAATTAATATCATATGTTGAGGGACCACTGTATATATTTTTTCAGTAAATACACAAACTAGATTTTTTTATTAATCTGATTGTTCCCAAATAATATTTAATGTTTATGTATAAAAAACAGATTTACTACAGAGGAATAAGAGGAGGAGGAAAGGATTATTATCATTATAAGAAACCAACTTCAGCCTCGTCCAGGACCTGCCATGTATCTGCTGGAGGTGTAGGACCTGTGATGATGTCACAATCATGTGACCAGTACATGTGGGGGCGGAGCTCAGCAGGATAGGAGAGATTGTGGATGAAGGACCTGTGGGGATGGTCATGTGACAGGAGTGGGCGGGGCTCAGCAGTAGAGGACATGTGACCAGAAGGGGAGGAGCTCAGTGAAGAGGAGACGTGGTGTGAGGTGAGTTTCTATGCAGAGGGTTTGTTACATTGTGTTGTTCCTCTCTTCTTCCTCCTGTCACAATGTAATAGTTCACACTGGTTCTTCCTGTAATAAATAAAGAGATATAATAACGGTGAAGATATAAATGAGAAGAAGAAGACGGACACAACATGAGGCTCCGCCCAGAACACCCCGCCCCCTCTCCTCTC
Organism: Hyla sarda; assembly: GCF_029499605.1. Taxonomy (NCBI): domain Eukaryota; kingdom Metazoa; phylum Chordata; class Amphibia; order Anura; family Hylidae; genus Hyla; species Hyla sarda. The sequence continues at coordinate 45,319 of NW_026610535.1, forward strand.
CCTCATTCCTATTGGTGGAGTAGTCGCCATGGTTACCACTTCCTCCTAGTGTCCGTACTATGGAGCCATCAGTGATCAGTATTAGGGTCCTGATCCCGGTATTGGCCCCGATACCTAATCCTATAGCTACAGTCCGGAGCCCATCAGCCGGTAATACTGGAGGAGAGGACGGGCCCCATCAGTACTAGGGCCACTCCATTAGGGGCCACCCAGCTTTATATAGTGCCCGCCACCCAGCTTTATATAGTGCCCGCCACCCAGCTTTATATACTGGAGGAGAGGACGGGCCCCATCAGTACTAGGGACACTCCATTAGGGGCCACCCAGCTTTATATACTGCCCGCCACCCAGCTTTATATACCGCCCGCCACCCAGCTTTATATACCGCCCGCCACCCAGCTTTATATACTGCCCCCCACCCAGCTTTATATACTGCCCGCCACCCAGCTTTATATAGTGCCCGCCACCCAGCTTTATATAGTGCCCGCCACCCAGCTTTATATAGTGCCCGCCACCCAGCTTTATATAGTGCCTGCCACCCAGCTTTATATATCTGCCCGCCACCCAGCTTTATATAGTGCCTGCCACCCAGCTTTATATACTGCCCACCACCCAGCTTTATATACTGGAGGAGAGGACGGGCCCCATCAGTACTAGGGCCACTCCATTAGGGGCCACCCAGCTTTATATAGTGCCCGCCACCCAGCTTTATATACCGCCTGCCACCCAGCTTTATATACTGCCCGCCACCCAGATTTATATACTGGAGGAGAGGACGGGCCCCATCAGTACTAGGGCCACTCCATTAGGGGCCACCCAGCTTTATATAGTGCCCGCCACCCAGCTTTATATAGTGCCCGCCACCCAGCTTTATATAGTGCCCGCCACCCAGCTTTATATAGTGCCTGCCACCCAGCTTTATATAGTGCCCGCCACCCGGCTTTATATAGTGCCCGCCACCCAGCTTTATATAGTGCCCGCCACCCAGCTTTATATAGTGCCTGCCACCCAGCTTTATATACCGCCCTCCACCCACCTTTATATAGTGCCCGCCACCCAGCTTTATATACCGCCCGCCACCCAGCTTTATATACCGCCCTCCACCCACCTTTATATACTGCCCGCCACCCAGCTTTATATACCGCCCGCCACCGAGCTTTATATACCGCCCTCCACCCAGCTTTATATAGTGCCCGCCACCCAGCTTTATATAGTGCCCGCCACCCAGCTTTATATAGTGCCCGCCACCCAGCTTTATATACCGCCCGCCACCCAGCTTTATATACCGCCCGCCACCCAGCTTTATATAGTGCCCGCCACCCGGCTTTATATACCGCCCGCCACCCGGCTTTATATACCGCCCGCCACCCGGCTTTATATACCGCCCGCCACCCAGCTTTATATACTGGCCGCCACCCAGCTTTATATACTGCCCGCCACCCAGCTTTATATACCGCCCGCCACCCAGCTTTATATACCGCCCCCACCCAGCTTTATATACCGCCCGCCACCCAGCTTTATATACTGCCCGACACCCAGCTTTATATACCGCCCGCCACCCAGCTTTATATACTGCCTGCCACCCAGCTTTATATACTGCCCGCCCCCCAGCTTTATACACCGCCCGCCACCCAGCTTTATATACCGCCCCCACCCAGCTTTATATACCGCCTGCCACCCAGCTTTATATACTGCCCGCCACCCAGATTTATATACTGGAGGAGAGGACGGGCCCCATCAGTACTAGGGCCACTCCATTAGGGGCCACCCAGCTTTATATAGTGCCCGCCACCCAGCTTTATATAGTGCCCGCCACCCAGCTTTATATAGTGCCCCGCCACCCAGCTTTATATAGTGCCTGCCACCCAGCTTTATATAGTGCCTGCCACCCAGCTTTATATACTGCCCGCCACCCGGCTTTATATAGTGCCCGCCACCCAGCTTTATATAGTGCCCGCCACCCAGCTTTATATAGTGCCTGCCACCCAGCTTTATATACCGCCCTCCACCCACCTTTATATAGTGCCCGCCACCCAGCTTTATATACCGCCCGCCACCCAGCTTTATATACCGCCCTCCACCCACCTTTATATACTGCCCGCCACCCAGCTTTATATACCGCCCGCCACCGAGCTTTATATACCGCCCTCCACCCAGCTTTATATAGTGCCCGCCACCCAGCTTTATATAGTGCCCGCCACCCAGCTTTATATAGTGCCCGCCACCCAGCTTTATATACCGCCCGCCACCCAGCTTTATATACCGCCCGCCACCCAGCTTTATATAGTGCCCGCCACCCGGCTTTATATACCGCCCGCCACCCGGCTTTATATACCGCCCGCCACCCGGCTTTATACACTGCCCGCCACCCGGCTTTATATACCGCCCGCCACCCAGCTTTATATACTGGCCGCCACCCAGCTTTATATACTGCCCGCCACCCAGCTTTATATACCGCCCGCCACCCAGCTTTATATACCGCCCCCACCCAGCTTTATATACCGCCCGCCACCCAGCTTTATATACTGCCCGACACCCAGCTTTATATACTGGCCGCCACCCTGCTTTATATACCGCCCGCCACCCAGCTTTATATACTGCCTGCCACCCAGCTTTATATACTGCCCGCCCCCCAGCTTTATATACCGCCCGCCACCCAGCTTTATATACCGCCCCCACCCAGCTTTATATACCGCCCGCCACCCAGCTTTATATACCGCCCGCCACCCAGCTTTATATACCGCCCCCACCCAGCTTTATATACCGCCCCCACCCAGCTTTATATACTTCCCGCCACCCAGCTTTATATACCGCCCGCCACCCAGCTTTATATACCGTCGTCACCCAGCTTTATATACTGCCCGCCACCCAGCTTTATATACCGCCCGCCACCCAGCTTTATGTACCGCATGATACCCAGCTTTATATACCGCCCGCCACCCAGCTTTATATACTGCCCGCCACCCAGCTTTATATACTGCCCGCCACCCAGCTTTATATACTGCCCGCCACCCAGCTTTATATACCGCCCGCCACCCAGCTTTATATACCGCCCGCCACCCAGCTTTATATACCGCCCGCCACCCAGCTTTATATACCGCCCGCCACCCAGCTTTATATACCGCCCGCCACCCAGCTTTATATACCGCCCGCCACCCAGCTTTATATACCGCCCGCCACCCAGCTTTATATACCGCCCGCCACCCAGCTTTATATACTGCCCGCCACCCAGCTTTATATACTGCCCGCCACCCAGCTTTATATACCGCCCGCCACCCAGCTTTATATACCGCCCGCCACCCAGCTTTATATACTGCCCGCCACCCAGCTTTATATACCGCCCGCCACCCAGCTTTATGTACCGCATGATACCCAGCTTTATATACCGCCCGCCACTCAGCTTTATATACTGCCCGCCACCCAGCTTTATATACTGCCCGCCACCCAGCTTTATATACTGCCCGCCACCCAGCTTTATATACTGCCCGCCACCCAGCTTTATATACTGCCCGCCACCCAGCTTTATATACTGCCCGCCACCCTGCTTTATATACTGCCCGCCACCCAGCTTTATATAGTGCCCGCCACCCTGCTTTATATACTGCCTGCCACCCAGCTTTATATACCGCCCGCCACCCAGCTTTATATACTGCCTGCCACCCAGCTTTATATACTGCCCGCCCCCGAGCTTTATATACTGGCCGCCACCCGGCTTTATATACCGCCCGCCACCCAGCTTTATATACCGCCCGCCACCCAGCTTTATATACCGCCCCCACCCAGCTTTATATACCGCCCGCCACCCAGCTTTATATACCGCCCCCACCCAGCTTTATATACCGCCCGCCACCCAGCTTTATATACTGCCCGCCACCCAGCTTTATATACCGCCCGCCACCCAGCTTTATATACCGCCTGCCACCCAACTTTATATACTGCCCGCCACCCAGCTTTATATACCGCCCGCCACCCAGCTTTATGTACCGCATGATACCCAGCTTTATATACCGCCCGCCACCCAGCTTTATATACTGCCCGCCACCCAGCTTTATATACTGCCCGCCACCCAGCTTTATATACTGCCCGCCACCCAGCTTTATATACTGCCCGCCACCCAGCTTTATATACTGCCCGCCACCCAGCTTTATATACTGCCCGCCACCCAGCTTTATATACCGCCCGCCACCCAGCTTTATATACCACCGTATGTTGAGGGATCCGTTCAATGTAAAGTATAGGAAGCTGTACTCGCCTGTCCCTGCCGCTCCGGACCAGGTCCTCATCGCTCCCGATGCTGTCCCAGGGTCCCCCGATCCTGTCCCAGGGTCCCCCGATCCTGTCCCAGGGGCTCCCGATGCTGTCCCAGGGGCTCCCGATGCTGTCCCAGGGGCTCCCGATGCTGTCCCAGGGGCTCCCGATGCTGTCCCAGGGGCTCCCGATGCTGTCCCAGGGGCTCCGGGTGCTGTCCCAGGGGCTCCGGGTGCTGTCCCAGGGGCTCCCGATGCTGTCCCAGGGGCTCCCGATGCTGTCCCAGGGGCTCCCGATGCTGTCCCAGGGGCTCCCGATGCTGTCCCAGGGGCTCCCGATGCTGTCCCAGGGGCTCCCGATGCTGTCCCAGGGGCTCCGGGTGCTGTCCCAGGGGCTCCCGATGCTGTCCCAGGGGCTCCCGATGCTGTCCCAGGGTCCCCCGATCCTGTCCCAGGGGCTCCCGATGCTGTCCCAGGGGCTCCCGATGCTGTCCCAGGGGCTCCGGGTGCTGTCCCAGGGGCTCCGGGTGCTGTCCCAGGGGCTCCCGATGCTGTCCCAGGGGCTCCCGATGCTGTCCCAGGGGCTCCCGATGCTGTCCCAGGGGCTCCGGATTCTGTCCCAGGGGCTCCGGATGCTGTCCCAGGGGCTCCGGATGCTGTCCCAGGGGCTCCGGATGCTGTCCCAGGGGCTCCGGATGCTGTCCCAGGGGCTCCGGATGCTGTCCCAGGGGCTCCCGATGCTGTCCCAGGGGCTCCGGATGCTGTCCCAGGGGCTCCGGATGCTGTCCCAGGGGCTCCGGATGCTGTCCCAGGGGCTCCGGATGCTGTCCCAGGGGCTCCGGATGCTGTCCCAGGGGCTCCCGATGCTGTCCCGTTGCTCCGGTGTCTTCTTCGCGATCCTCCGGTGTCTTGCGCATCTTCTCCAGGGTCCGGGCTTCGCTTTCTGGTGACGGTATTACGTTGCGGCGCCGGGACAGCGTGCGTAGTGACGTAATAACGACGCCGGAAAGCGAGGCCCGGACCCCGGAGAAGATGCGCAAGACGCTGGGGGATCGCGAAGTGGACCCGGAGCAGCGTGGATAGGTAAGTGAACCTGCCCGGGATGCTTAAGCATTTTGCGCTGTCTGATAGCAGTTAATGCGATGGCCCTGACATATAAAAGCATCGTATGTCGATTTGATCATATGTTGGGGCCATCACATGTCGGGGGGGTCACAGTATATAAATCTTTATTAATCACAAAGCAGACAGATAAGTACACACAATTTTAAGATCCCAGAGCGGAGGAATATAATCCTGCGCCCAAATCACCCTGAGATGTAGATCAGTCCCGGCACAAATAATCCCAAAACAATCTATGCAGCAATGGAAAAAATTATATGATATGTATCAATAAATGATAACAGCTGACAAAGATTATTAACCCCTTAACGACGCAGGACGTATATTTACGTCCTGCGCCGGCTCCCGCGATATCGACCCCGCATCACATCGGTCGGTCCTCAACGGTCCTCATCGGCCTCATCAACGGCCGGGACCCGCGGCTAATACCACACATGGCCGATCACGGCAATGTGCGGTATTAACCCTTTAGAAGCGGCGGTCAAAGCTGACCGCCGCTTCTAAAGCGAAAGTGAAAGTATCCCGGCTAGTCAGTCGGGCTGTTCGGGACCGCCGCGGTGAAATCGCAGCATCCCGAACAGCTTACAGGACACCGGGAGGGACCCGGTGTGTGCAGTGTTATAGGTCCCTATGGGATAACAATGATCAGTATAAGAGATCAGTGTGTGCAGTGTTATAGGTCCCTATGGGATAACAATGATCTGTATAAGAGATCAGTGTGTGCAGTGTTATAGTCTCCTATGGGATAATAATGATCAGTATAAGAGATCAGTGTGTGCAGTGTTATAGTCTCCTATGGGATAATAATGATCAGTATAAGAGATCAGTGTGTGCAGTGTTATAGGTCCCTATGGGATAATAATGATCAGTATCAGAGATCAGTGTGTGCAGTGTTATAGTCTCCTATGGGATAACAATGATCAGTATAAGAGATCAGTGTGTGCAGTGTTATAGGTCCCTATGGGATAATAATGATCAGTATAAGAGATCAGTGTGTACAGTGTTATAGTCTCCTATGGGTTAACAATGATCAGTATAAGAGATCAGTGTGTGCAGTGTTATAGGTCCCTATGGGATAATAATGATCAGTATAAGAGATCAGTGTGTGCAGTGTTATAGGTCCCTATGGGATAATAATGATCAGTATAAGAGATCAGTGTGTGCAGTGTTATAGGTCCCTATGGGATAACAATGATCAGTATAAGAGATCAGTGTGTGCAGTGTTATAGGGTCCCTATGGGATAATAATGATCAGTATAAGAGATCAGTGTGTACAGTGTTATAGGCCTCTATGGGATAATAATGATTAGTATAAGAGATCAGTGTGTGTAGTGTTATATTCTCCTATGGGATAACAATGATCAGTATAAGAGATCAGTGTGTACAATGTTATAGTCTCCTATGGGATAATAATGATCAGTATAAGAGATCAGTGTGTGCAGTGTTATAGGTCCCTATGGGATAATAATGATCAGTATAAGAGATCACTGTGTGTAGTGTTATAGTCTCCTATGGGATAACAATGATCAGTATAAGAGATCAGTGTGTGCAGTGTTATAATCTCCTATGGGATAACAATGATCAGTATAAGATCAGTGTGTGCAGTGTTATAGTTTCCTATGGGATAACAATGATCAGTATCAGAGATCAGTGTGTGCAGTGTTGCAGTCCCCTATGGGATAACAATGATCAGTATAAGAGATATGTGTGTGTAATGTTATAGGTCCCTATGGGATAATAATGATCAGTATAAGAGATCAGTGTGTGCAGTGTTATAGTCTCCTATGGGATAATAATGATCAGTATAAGATCAGTGTGTGCAGTGTTATAGTCTCCTATGGGATAACAATGATCAGTATAGGAGATCAGTGTGTGCAGTGTTATAGTCTCCTATGGGATAACAATGATCAGTATAAGAGATCAGTGTGTGCAGTGCTATGGTCCCTATGGGATAACAATGATCAGTATAAGAGATCAGTGTGTGCAGTGTTATAGGTCCCTATGGGATAACAATGATCAGTATAAGAGATCACTGTGTGCAGTGTTATAGGTCCCTATGGGATAACAATGATCAGTATAAGAGATCAGTGTGTGCAGTGTTACAGGTCCCTATGGGATAATAATGATCAGTATAAGAGATCAGTGTGTGCAGTGTTATAGTCTCCTATGGGATAACAATGATCAGTATAAGAGATCAGTGTGTGCAGTGTTATAGGTCCCTATGGGATAACAATGATCAGTATAAGAGATCAGTGTGTGTGCAGTGTTATAGGTCCCTATGGGATAACAATGATCAGTATAAGAGATCAGTGTGTGCAGTGTTATAGGTCCCTATGGGATAATAATGATCAGTATAAGAGATCAGTGTGTGCAGTGCTATGGTCTCTATGGGATAACAATGATCAGTATAAGAGATCAGTGTGTGCAGTGTTATTGGTCCCTATGGGATAATAATGATCAGTATAAGAGATCAGTGTGTGCAGTGTTATAGTCTCCTATGGGATAACAATGATCAGTATAAGAGATCAGTGTGTGTGCAGTGTTATAGCCCCCTATGGGATAATAATGATCAGTATAAGAGATCAGTGTGTGCAGTGTTATAGTTTCCTATGGGATAACAATGATCAGTATAAGAGATCAGTGTGTGCAGTGTTGCAGTCCCCTATGGGATAACAATGATCAGTATGAGATCAGTGTTGCAGTTCCCTATGGGATAACAATGATCAGTATAAGAGATCAGTGTGTGCAGTGTTATAGGTCCCTATGGGGTAACAATGATCAGTATAAGAGATCATTGTGTGCAGTGTTATAGTCCCCTATGGAATAACAATGATCAGCATAGGAGATCAGTGTGTGCAGTGTTATAGGTCCCTATGGGATAACAATGATCAGTATAGGAGATCAGTGTGTGCAGTGTTATAGGTCGCTATGGGATAACAATGATCAGTATAGGAGATCAGTGTGTGCAGTGTTATAGGTCCCTATGGGATAACAATGATCAGTATAAGAGATCAGTGTGTACAGTGTTATAGTCTCTTATGGGATAACAATGATCAGTATAAGAGATCAGTGTGTACAGTGTTATAGTCTCTTATGGGATAACAATGATCAGTATAAGAGATCAGTGTGTGCAGTGTTATAGGTCCCTATGGGATAACAATGATCAGTATAAGAGATCAGTGTGTGCAGTGTTATAGGTCCCTATGGGATAACAATGATCAGTATAAGAGATCAGTGTGTACAGTGTTATAGTCTCCTATGGGATAATAATGATCAGTATAAGAGATCAGTGTGTGCAGTGTTATAGTCTCCTATGGGATAATAATGATCAGTATAAGAGATCAGTGTGTGCAGTGTTATAGGTCCCTATGGGATAACAATGATCAGTATAAGAGATCAGTGTGTGCAGTGTTATAGGTCCCTATAGGATAACAATGATCAGTATAAGAGATCAGTGTGTGCAGTGTTATAGGTCTCTATGGGATAACAATGATCAGTATAAGAGATATGTGTGTGTAGTGTTATAGGTCCCTATGGGATAATAATGATCAGTATAAGAGATCAGTGTGTGCAGTGTTATAGGTCCCTATGGGATAATAATGATCAGTATAAGATCAGTGTGTGCAGTGTTATAGTCTCCTATGGGATAATAATGATCAGTATAAGATCAGTGTGTGCAGTGTTGCAGTCCCCTATGGGATAACAATGATCAGTATAAGAGATATGTGTGTGTAGTGTTATAGGTCCCTATGGGATAATAATGATCAGTATAAGAGATCAGTGTGTGCAGTGTTATAGTCTCCTATGGGATAATAATGATCAGTATAAGATCAGTGTGTGCAGTGTTATAGTCTCCTATGGGATAACAATGATCAGTATAGGAGATCAGTGTGTGCAGTGTTATAGTCTCCTATGGGATAACAATGATCAGTATAAGAGATCAGTGTGTGCAGTGTTATAGGTCCCTATGGGATAACAATGATCAGTATAAGAGATCAGTGTGTGTGCAGTGTTATAGGTCCCTATGGGATAACAATGATCAGTATAAGAGATCAGTGTGTGCAGTGTTATAGCCCCCTATGGGATAACAATGATCAGTATAAGAGATCAGTGTGTGCAGTGCTATGGTCCCTATGGGATAACAATGATCAGTATAAGAGATCAGTGTGTGCAGTGTTATAGGTCCCTATGGGATAACAATGATCAGTATAAGAGATCACTGTGTGCAGTGTTATAGGTCCCTATGGGATAACAATGATCAGTATAAGAGATCAGTGTGTGCAGTGTTACAGGTCCCTATGGGATAATAATGATCAGTATAAGAGATCAGTGTGTGCAGTGTTATAGTCTCCTATGGGATAACAATGATCAGTATAAGAGATCAGTGTGTGCAGTGTTATAGGTCCCTATGGGATAACAATGATCAGTATAAGAGATCAGTGTGTGTGCAGTGTTATAGGTCCCTATGGGATAACAATGATCAGTATAAGAGATCAGTGTGTGCAGTGTTATAGGTCCCTATGGGATAATAATGATCAGTATAAGAGATCAGTGTGTGCAGTGCTATGGTCTCTATGGGATAACAATGATCAGTATAAGAGATCAGTGTGTGCAGTGTTATTGGTCCCTATGGGATAATAATGATCAGTATAAGAGATCAGTGTGTGCAGTGTTATAGTCTCCTATGGGATAACAATGATCCGTATAAGAGATCAGTGTGTGTGCAGTGTTATAGCCCCCTATGGGATAATAATGATCAGTATAAGAGATCAGTGTGTGCAGTGTTGCAGTCCCCTATGGGATAACAATGATCAGTATGAGATCAGTGTGTGCAGTGTTGCAGTCCCCTATGGGATAACAATGATCAGTATAAGAGATCAGTGTGTGCAGTGTTATAGGTCCCTATGGGGTAACAATGATCAGTATAAGAGATCATTGTGTGCAGTGTTATAGTCCCCTATGGAATAACAATGATCAGCATAGGAGATCAGTGTGTGCAGTGTTATAGGTCCCTATGGGATAACAATGATCAGTATAGGAGATCAGTGTGTGCAGTGTTATAGGTCCCTATGGGATAACAATGATCAGTATAAGAGATCAGTGTGTACAGTGTTATAGTCTCTTATGGGATAACAATGATCAGTATAAGAGATCAGTGTGTACAGTGTTATAGTCTCTTATGGGATAACAATGATCAGTATAAGAGATCAGTGTGTGCAGTGTTATAGGTCCCTATGGGATAACAATGATCAGTATAAGAGATCAGTGTGTGCAGTGTTATAGGTCCCTATGGGATAACAATGATCAGTATAAGAGATCAGTGTGTACAGTGTTATAGTCTCCTATGGGATAATAATGATCAGTATAAGAGATCAGTGTGTGCAGTGTTATAGTCTCCTATGGGATAATAATGATCAGTATAAGAGATCAGTGTGTGCAGTGTTATAGGTCCCTATGGGATAACAATGATCAGTATAAGAGATCAGTGTGTGCAGTGTTATAGGTCCCTATAGGATAACAATGATCAGTATAAGAGATCAGTGTGTGCAGTGTTATAGGTCTCTATGGGATAACAATGATCAGTATAAGAGATCAGTGTGTGTAGTGTTATAGTCTCCTATGGGATAACAATGATCAGTATAAGAGATATGTGTGTGTAGTGTTATAGGTCCCTATGGGATAATAATGATCAGTATAAGAGATCAGTGTGTGCAGTGTTATAGTCTCCTATGGGATAATAATGATCAGTATAAGATCAGTGTGTGCAGTGTTATAGTCTCCTATGGGATAACAATGATCAGTATAGGAGATCAGTGTGTGCAGTGTTATAGTCTCCTATGGGATAACAATGATCAGTATAAGAGATCAGTGTGTGCAGTGTTATAGGTCCCTATGGGATAACAATGATCAGTATAAGAGATCAGTGTGTGTGCAGTGTTATAGGTCCCTATGGGATAACAATGATCAGTATAAGAGATCAGTGTGTGCAGTGTTATAGCCCCCTATGGGATAACAATGATCAGTATAAGAGATCAGTGTGTGCAGTGCTATGGTCCCTATGGGATAACAATGATCAGTATAAGAGATCAGTGTGTGCAGTGTTATAGGTCCCTATGGGATAACAATGATCAGTATAAGAGATCACTGTGTGCAGTGTTATAGGTCCCTATGGGATAACAATGATCAGTATAAGAGATCAGTGTGTGCAGTGTTACAGGTCCCTATGGGATAATAATGATCAGTATAAGAGATCAGTGTGTGCAGTGTTATAGTCTCCTATGGGATAACAATGATCAGTATAAGAGATCAGTGTGTGCAGTGTTATAGGTCCCTATGGGATAACAATGATCAGTATAAGAGATCAGTGTGTGTGCAGTGTTATAGGTCCCTATGGGATAACATTGATCAGTATAAGAGATCAGTGTGTGCAGTGTTATAGGTCCCTATGGGATAATAATGATCAGTATAAGAGATCAGTGTGTGCAGTGCTATGGTCTCTATGGGATAACAATGATCAGTATAAGAGATCAGTGTGTGCAGTGTTATTGGTCCCTATGGGATAATAATGATCAGTATAAGAGATCAGTGTGTGCAGTGTTATAGTTTCCTATGGGATAACGATGATCAGTATAAGAGATCAGTGTGTGCAGTGTTATAGTCTCCTATGGGATAACAATGATCAGTATAAGAGATCAGTGTGTGTGCAGTGTTATAGCCCCCTATGGGATAATAATGATCAGTATAAGAGATCAGTGTGTGCAGTGTTATAGTTTCCTATGGGATAACAATGATCAGTATAAGAGATCAGTGTGTGCAGTGTTGCAGTCCCCTATGGGATAACAATGATCAGTATGAGATCAGTGTGTGCAGTGTTGCAGTCCCCTATGGGATAACAATGATCAGTATAAGAGATCAGTGTGTGCAGTGTTATAGGTCCCTATGGGGTAACAATGATCAGTATAAGAGATCATTGTGTGCAGTGTTATAGTCCCCTATGGAATAACAATGATCAGCATAGGAGATCAGTGTGTGCAGTGTTATAGGTCCCTATGGGATAACAATGATCAGTATAGGAGATCAGTGTGTGCAGTGTTATAGGTCGCTATGGGATAACAATGATCAGTATAGGAGATCAGTGTGTGCAGTGTTATAGGTCCCTATGGGATAACAATGATCAGTATAAGAGATCAGTGTGTACAGTGTTATAGTCTCTTATGGGATAACAATGATCAGTATAAGAGATCAGTGTGTACAGTGTTATAGTCTCTTATGGGATAACAATGATCAGTATAAGAGATCAGTGTGTGCAGTGTTATAGGTCCCTATGGGATAACAATGATCAGTATAAGAGATCAGTGTGTGCAGTGTTATAGGTCCCTATGGGATAACAATGATCAGTATAAGAGATCAGTGTGTACAGTGTTATAGTCTCCTATGGGATAATAATGATCAGTATAAGAGATCAGTGTGTGCAGTGTTATAGTCTCCTATGGGATAATAATGATCAGTATAAGAGATCAGTGTGTGCAGTGTTATAGGTCCCTATGGGATAACAATGATCAGTATAAGAGATCAGTGTGTGCAGTGTTATAGGTCCCTATAGGATAACAATGATCAGTATAAGAGATCAGTGTGTGCAGTGTTATAGGTCTCTATGGGATAACAATGATCAGTATAAGAGATCAGTGTGTGTAGTGTTATAGTCTCCTATGGGATAACAATGATCAGTGTGTGCAGTGTTATAGGTCCCCTATGGGACCTATAACACTGCTAAAAAAAAAAGTGTTAATAAAAGGTCATTTAACCCCTTCCCTAATAAAAGTTTGAATCACCCCCCTTTTCCCATAAAAAAAATAAAACAGTGTAAATAAAAATAAACCTATATGGTATCACCGCGTGCGGAAATGTCCGAACTCTTGAAATATATTGTTAATTAAACCGCTCGGTCAATGACGTACATGTAACAAAATTCCAAAGTCCAAAAGCGTATTTTGGTCACTTTGTATACCATTAAAAGATGAATAAAAAGTTATCAAAAAGTTTGATCAAAACAAAAATTGTAGTGATAAAAACTTCAGATCACGGCGCAAAAAATGAGCCCTCATACCGCCCCGTATGTGGAAAAATAAAAAAGTTATAGGGGTCAGAAAATGAGAATTTTAAACGTATACATTTTCCTGCATGTTGTTATGATTTTTCCGAAGTACGACAAAATCACCTATATAAGTCGGGGATCATTATAATCGTAAGGACCTACAGAATAAAAATAAGGGGTCATTTTTACCCAAATATGCACTGCGTAGAAATGGAAGCCCCCAAAAGTTACAAAATGGCGTTTTTCTTCAATTTTGTTGCACAATGATTTTTTTTCCCGTTTCGCCGTGAATTTTTGGGTAAAATGACTGATGTCACTGCAAAGTAGAATTGGTGACGCAAGAAATAAGCATCATATGGATTTTTAGGTGGAAAATTGAAAGGGTTATGATTTTTAAAAGGTGAGGAGGAAAAGTCCTTGCGGGGTTAAAGTGAACCTGTCGTCAACAAAAACTTTTGATATAATGTAGATAATACAATTATATGTATATTTGTAATATACAATGATTAAAAATTGTGTATATTTTTGGGTGAAAAAATTGTGTCCCTGAAGCTATTGTCTGTGTGTCTCTATGATGAGTCCAAAAACAGGAAGTGAGGGCGGGACAAGCAGGGCTCTGTGCAGGCTACTGGTTTGTGAATCATCCTGATGTATGAGCCAGGAGCATGTTATAGAGCCTCAGTGCACTGTCCTGCCTTTTCTTAGTGCACAGAGCCCTGCTTTTCCCGCCCTCACTTCCTGTATTTGGACTCCTCATAGAGACACGCAGGCAATAGCTGCAGGGACAAAAATATACATATAATTGTATTATCTACATTATATAAAAAGTTTTTGTTGACGACAGGTACACTTTAAAGTCACCTAGCCGCCTATTCACACATCTGTATACAGTCAAAGTGTCACAGTGCATGTAATAAACCTATCAAAAAGATATAAGGTGCACGGCTACAACCTGATAGATACTCTTTATTACATGCACTGTGACACTTTGTATACAGATGTGTGGATAGGCTGCTAGGTGACTTTAATAATCTTTGTCAGCTGTTATCATTTATTGATACATAATATATATATATATAATTTTTTCCATTGCTGCATAGATTGTTTTGGGATTGATTGTGCCGGGACTGATCTACATCTCAGGGTGATTTGGGCGCAGGATTATATTCCTCCGCTCTGGGATCCTGTTTTTAATTGGTTTTAAAATTGTGTGTACTTATCTGTCTGCTTTGTGATTAATAAAGATTTATGTATATATTTTTTGGAATATTGTTGTCCCCCCATCTACATTTCCACCATTGTTGTCCCCCCCCCATCTACATTTCCACCATTGTTGTCCCCATCAAAAATTCCACCATTGTTGTCCCCATCTACATTTCCACCATTGTTGTCCCCCATCTACATTTCCACCATTGTTGTCCCCCATCTACATTTCCACCATTGTTGTCCCCATCAAAATTTCCACCATTGTTGTCCCCATCTACATTTCCACCATTGTTGTCCCCCTATCTACATTTCCACCATTGTTGTCCCCCCATCTACATTTCCACCATTGTTGTCCCCCCATCTACATTTCCACCATTGTTGTCCCTCCATCTACATTTCCACCATTGTTGTCCCCATCTACATTTCCACCATTGTTGTCCCAATCTACATTTCCTCCATTGTTGTCCCAATCTACATTTCCACCATTGTTGTCCCCATCTACATTCCCACCATTGTTGTCCCCCATCTACATTTCCACCATTGTTGTCCCATCTACATTCCACCATTGTTGTCCCATTTACATTCCACCATTGTTGTCCCCCCATCTACATTCCACCATTGTTGGCCCCATCTACATTTCCACCAATGTTGTCCCCCATCTACATTTCCACCATTGTTGTCCCCATCTACATTTCCACCATTGTTGTCCCCGTCTACATTTCCACCATTGTTGTCCCCGTCTACATTTCCACCATTGTTGTCCCCGTCTACATTTCCACCATTGTTGTCCCCCTATCTACATTTCCACCATTGTTGTCCCCCCATCTACATTTCCACCATTGTTGTCCCCCCATCTACATTTCCACCATTGTTGTCCCTCCATCTACATTTCCACCATTGTTGTCCCCATCTACATTTCCACCATTGTTGTCCCAATCTACATTTCCTCCATTGTTGTCCCAATCTACATTTCCACCATTGTTGTCCCCATCTACATTCCCACCATTGTTGTCCCCCATCTACATTTCCACCATTGTTGTCCCATCTACATTCCACCATTGTTGTCCCATTTACATTCCACCATTGTTGTCCCCCCATCTACATTCCACCATTGTTGGCCCCATCTACATTTCCACCATTGTTGTCCCCGTCTACATTTCCACCAATGTTGTCCCCCATCTACATTTCCACCATTGTTGTCCCCATCTACATTTCCACCATTGTTGTCCCCGTCTACATTTCCACCATTGTTGTCCCCGTCTACATTTCCACCATTGTTGTCCCCGTCTACATTTCCACCATTGTTGTCCCCCATCTACATTTCCACCATTGTTGTCCCCCATCTACATTTCCACCATTGTTGTCCCCATCTACATTTCCACCATTGTTGTTCCCCCATCTACATTTCCACCATTGTTGTCCCCCATCTACATTTCCACCATTGTTGACCCATCTACATTTCCACCATTGTTGTCCCCCATCTACATTTCCATCATTGTTGTCCCCCATCTACATTTCCATCATTGTTGTCCCCCATCTACATTTCCACCATTGTTGTCCCCCATCTACATTTCCACCATTGTTGTCCCCCATCTATATTTGCACCATTGTTGTCCCACATCTACATTTCCACCATTGTTGTCCCATCTACATTTCCACCATTGTTGTCCCATCTACATTTCCACCATTGTTGTCCCATCTACATTTCCACCATTGTTGTCCCCATCTACATTTCCACCATTGTTGTCCCCCATCTACATTTCCACCATTGTTGTCCCATCTACATTTCCACCATTGTTGTCCCATCTACATTTCCACCATTGTTGTCCCATCTACATTTCCACCATTGTTGTCCCCCATCTACATTTCCACCATTGTTGTCCCCCATCTACATTTCCACCATTGTTGTCCCCCCATCTACATTTCCACCATTGTTGTCCCCATCTACATTTCCACCATTGTTGTCCCCCATCTACATTTCCACCATTGTTGTCCCCCCATCTACATTTCCACCATTGTTGTCCCCCCATCTACATTTCCACCATTGTTGTCCCCCATCTACATTTCCACCATTGTTGTCCCCCCATCTACATTTCCACCATTGTTGGCCCCCCATCTACATTTCCACCATTGTTGGCCCCCATCTACATTTCCACCATTGTTGTCCCCCCCCATCTACATTTCCACCATTGTTGTCCCCATCTACATTTCCGCCATTGTTGTCCCCCCCATCTACATTTCCGCCATTGTTGTCCCCCATCTTTGGCGCCGCTCTATGTTATCGATGTCTTTTTGTAGGTGAGGTCTCCAGAACTGACCCCATTAGGACATCGCTGTCTATTATTCAGTGGAGGAGTTGGAGGACACAAGGATCTGTACCAGGACATAGTCATGATGGAGGATCACCGGCCCCTCACATCACAAGGTAAGAAGAGACATATATATAGATATCACTCTCACTACCTAGTAACATAGAAATCTATCCAGCACTGATGTATTCATTCCCTGTGTGTTCCCTACAGATGGAGTCATTGATAGAAATCCACCCGAGAGGTGTCCCCGTCCTCTGTATTCCCAGGACTGTCCAGAGGGAAATGTCCCAGAGAAGCATCAGGTAGATGAGGCTGATCCTATATCTCTATAGGGGGGTCCTTATAGTCTCCCCATAATATGACCATAAAGGGAGCGAACTACAGTAATTTTTGGCATCTTTTTTTCTTGTTCATTCAGGTTGAAGATCAGATTAATATTAAGGATGAGGTTAAAGATGAACCAGAAGAGGAGACGGATTGTTGGTCCGATCAGCAGTGTATGAGGGAAGTGAAGGAGGAAATTCCAGGAGGTGTTACCCCAGGTATGTAATAATTCCAGGAGGTGTTACCCCAGGTATGGAATAATTCCAGGAGGTGTTGTCCCAGGTATGTAATAATTCCAGGAGGTGTTGTCCCAGGTATGTAATAATTCCAGGAGGTGTTACCCCAGGTATGTAATAATTAGGGATCGACCGATTATCGGTTTGGCCGATATTATCGGCCGATATTCACGATTTTTGACGTTATCGGTATCGGCAATTACCTTGCCAATAATCCGATTATCCACCAGCCCCACCAAACCACACTGCACCCCCCTGACCAGAGACCGCCGCCGCTGCCCCATTGCCTCCCCCATCCCAGGTTTTATAATTATCTGTTCCCGGGGTCCGTGCTACTTCTGGAGGACTCAGGAGGACCCCCGGACAGGCAGGGGGAGAGACGCGGGTGGCGGCGGCGGTCTCTGGCTCCGCAAAAGCCGCTGCAGTTCATTGATTTAAAGCGCTTGCTTTAAATCAATGATCTGCAGCGGTGTCACCGAGGGGGGGGGGGGGGAGGGTGAGAATAAATAGCCAATAACTTTATACTGGAATGTCGGTATAAGTTATCGCTATCGGCCCTAACCTCCACAGAGTACCGGTATTGGCCCTAAAAAATCGATATCAGTCGATCCCTAGTAATAATTCCAGGAAGTGTTACCCCAGGTATTTAATAATGGATTCATTACAGGCAACAATAGGAGCTCGGCCTCCCTCTCCCTGTAGATATAGATAACAATAGGACCTTAGCCTCCCCCTCCCTGCATATAGAGTAGACAATAGGAGCTCAGCCTCCCTCTCCCTGTAGATATAGATGACAATAGGACCTTAGCCTCCCCCTCCCTGCATATAGAGTAGACAATAGGAGCTCAGCCTCCCTCTCCCTGTGGATAGAGATAACAATAGGACCTTAGCCTCCCCCTCCCTGCATATAGAGATGACAATAGGACCTCAGCCTCCCTCTCCCTGTATATATAGAAGACAATAGGACCTCAGCCTCCCCCTCCCTGTAGATATAGATGACAATAGGAGCTCAGCCTCCCCCTCCCTGTAGAATGACCTCTGCACAGAGCATTCTAGGCGACACATTGACTTTATGGAGAAGAAACTATAAAATACAGAAGAATAAAGTCCTGGAAGGAGTGTGTCATGTGATCATGTGACGGCCGGGGAATGTTCTAGGATAAAACATTAGGAGGATCATGTACAGGAATGATGGGGGTCATTGTCCTCTGAGATGAATCTGACGCTGATTGTATGAGATGGTTTGTAGTAATGTCCGCCATGGACGTGGGGTCTAGTCAGGGCCCCGTATTATATTGTGTTGTCAGATCATAGTTTGGAGTCTGCTGTTAACCCTTTACATTCTATATAGATTGATAAATGACGATCACATAGGAGATGACCTTGTCCAGGTTATGTATACAGCAGAAGGGTGAACCCGGCCAAGAGGGAGGACAAAATTGGATTTCAGTGCCTTAAAAAATCTGCTGCCAGGTATTATAGATCCCTGCTAACCATAAAAGGGGCTATTCAAAGCTAAAATAAATAAATACCGGCGCTGTTTGGGTCTTTGTTTAATGGAATTAATCTATTAAGAGAAAATATTTATAGTAATGAAAGACAATATCGGACCAATGGATGAGTGGGTATAAACTAGGGCTAAGCGGTATATACCGGTTCATACCGAATACCGAAATTTTTGTGCTGCACGATATGAATTTTAACCCATACCGCAATACTGGTTTGGCCCCTCCCCCTCAGGAATTAATGTATTATCAGCCCAGCGCTGCACTGTCCCCACATCGGGGAACTAATCCTATGTGACCCGCGAGCGCTGTTCTGCCCCCCAATTAATTATCAGCCCAGCGCTGCCCCCCATTGGGGTAAATACTCACATGTCACCCGCAAACGCTGCCCACCTTGTCCTCCTGTTTGTTGCGGCCGCCGGCGCTGATACTCTATACCAGTGATCTCCAACCTGCGGACCTCCAGATGTTGCAAAACTTCAACTCCCAGCATGCCCGGACAGCCGTTGGCTGTCCGGGCATGCTGGGAGTTGTAGTTTTGCAACATCTGGAGGTCCGCAGGTTGAAGACCACTGCTCTATACTGTGCGGTATCCCTATGCCCGGGCTGCAAAAGATAAACAAAATAAACTTTAACTCGCCTCCCGTTGGTCCGGTACCGGCCTCATCTGCTTCCTGGGGACGGGAACGTCGGACAGCCGTCAGCCTATCACTGGCCACAGCCATGTTCCGCCCCGGCCGGTGATAGGCTGAGCCCACTGTCATGTAAGGAGCCGGCTTCTTACATAACAGTGGGCTCAGCCTATCACCGGCCGAGGCAGAACATCGCTGCGGCCATTGATAGGCTGACGGTTCTCCAACGTACCTTTCCCAGGAAGAGCGTAAGGCCGACGTCGGAACGTGCGTTAGTTTATTTTGTTTACCTTTTGCAGCCCGGGCATAGGGATACCGCACAGTATAGAGTATCAGCGCCGGCAGCCGCAACAAACAGGACGAGGAGGACAGCGCTTGTGGGTGACATGTGTGAGTATTTACCCCGATGGGGACAGCGCAGCGCGGGGCTGATGATTAATTTGGGGGGGGGGGGTGTAGGAAGGAGGAAATACCGGTGTATATACCATGAAACCGCCAAAAGTTACAAAAATACCGTGATACACACATTTGGTCATACCGTTGCCCAGCCCTAGTATGAACGTGTATAGTCATATATCTAGCGAGAGATTTTTACTACAATACACGTACGGTAAGTGTTGGATGAGTGTCCTTTCCGTCCTATATGGAATATTGGTCAGTAAGTGGTTTCCTCGGTAACGATTGGTTTCCTCCCAGGGGCGCAATGTGCTGCCGCAATTTCCCCTAGTTGTATGCTTAACCCCTTAACGACCACGGACGTAAATGTACGTCCTGGGTTTGGCAGTACTTCACACACCAGGACGTACATTTACGATCGTGCGGATGTCCGCCATTAACCCCTCAGATGCCGTGATCAGTACAGATCACGGCATCTGTGGCAATGCGCAAGTTAAAATAGATGATCGAATCTGCCGCGGCGATCCGATCATCTGTAATGGCGGACGGAGGTCCCCTCACCTGCCTCCGTCCGGCTCCCGGCGTCTCCTGCTCTGGTCTGAGATCGAGCAGACCAGAGCAGGAGATCACCGATAACACTGATCAATGCTGTGTCCTATGCATAGCACTGAACAGTATTAGCAATCAAAGGATTGCTATAGATAGTTACCTGTGGGGACATAAAAAGTGTAAAAAAATAAAATAAAATAATTGAAAAATGTAAAAAATAAAAAGTAAAAAAAATGTGAAAAATCCCCTCCCCCAATAAAAATGAAAATTGTCAGTTTTTCCCATTTTACCCCCAAAAAGCGTAACATATTTTTTTTATAAACATATTTGGTATCGCCGCGTGCGTAGATGTCTGAACTATCAAAATATAATGTTAATGATCCCGTACGGTGAACAGCGTAAACGTAAATAAAAAAGTCCAAAAATGCAGCTTTTTTGTCACATTTTATTCCAAAAAATATTTATAAAAAATGATATAAAAGTTTTATACATGCAAATGTGGTATCGATAAAAAGTACAGATGACGGCGCAAAAAAGGAGCCCCCATACCGCCTTATATACGAAAAAATTTAAAAGTTAGGGTGATTTTAGATTACTGATTTTGTACAAAAAGTTTTTTAGATTTTTTATAAGCAGTACAAAAATATAAAAGTATCTAGTCATGGGGATCATTTTCATCGTATTGACCCACAGAATAAAGAACACGTCATTAATACCGTAAAGTGTACAGCGTGAAAACAAAACCCTCCAAAATGTGCAAAATTGTGGTTTTCATATAAATTTCCTCTCTAAAAAAAAATTTTGGGGGGGTTCGCCGTACATTCTATGGTAAAATGAGAGGTTTCATTACAAAGTACAATTGGTCACGCAAAGAACAAAACCTTCTATGGGTCTGTAGATGGAAATATAAAGGAGTTATGGATTTTAGAAGGAGAGGAGGAAAAAACGAAAACGCAAAAATAAAATTGGCCTGGTCCTTAAAGGGGTATTCCAGGCCAAAACTTTTTTTTATATATCAACTGGCTCCGGAAAGTTAAACAGATTTGTAAATGACTTCTATTAAAAAAATCTTAATCCTTCCAATAGTTATTAGCTTCTGAAGTTGAGTTGCTGTTTTCTGTCTAACTGCTCTCTGATGACTCACGTCCCGGGAGCTGTCCAGCTCCTATGGGGATATTCTCCCATCATGCACAGCTCCCGGGACGTGACATCATCATTGAGCAGTTAGACAGAAAACTTCAGAAGCTAATAACTATTGGAAGGATTAAGATTTTTTAATAGAAGTAATTTACAAATCTGTTTAACTTTCCGGAGCCAGTTGATATATATAAAAAAAGGTTTTGCCTGGAATACCCCTTTAACCCCTTAAGGACTCAGCCCATTTTGGCCTTAAGGACTCAGACAATTAAATTTTTACGTTTTCATTTTTTCCTCCTCGCCTTCTAAAAATCATAACTCTTTTATATTTTCATCCACAGACTAGTATGAGGGCTTGTTTTTTGCGCGACCAGTTGTCCTTTGTAATGACATCACTCATTATATCATAAAATGTATGGCGCAACCAAAAAACACTATTTTTGTGGGGAAATTAAAACGAAAAACGAAATTTTGCTAATTTTGGAAGGTTTTGTTTTCACGCCGTACAATTTATGGTAAAAGTGACGTGTGATTTTTATTCTGAGGGTCAATACGATTAAAATGATACCCATTATTATATACTTTTATATTATTGTTGCGCTTAAAAAAAATCACAAACTTTTTAACCAAATTAGTACGTTTATAATCCCTTTATTTTGATGACCTCTAACTTTTTTATTTTTCCGTATAAGTGGCGGTATGGGGGCTCATTTTTTGCGCCATGATCTGTACTTTTTTTTGATACCACATTTGCATATAAAAAACTTTTAATACATTTTTTATAATTTTTTTTTAAATAAAATGTATTAAAAAAGTAGGAATTTTTGACTTTTTTAATTTTTTTTCGTTCACGCCGTTCACCGTACGGGATCATTAACATTTTATTTTAACAGTTCGGACATTTCGCACGCGGCGATACCAAATATGTCTATAAAAAAAAATTTTTACGCTTTTTGGGGGTAAAATAGGAAAAAACGGACGTTTAACTTTTTTATTGGGGGAGGGGATTTTTCACTTTTTTTTTACTTTTACTTTTACATTTTTTAACATTTTTTTTTTACACTTGAATAGTCCCCATAGGGGACTATTCATAGCACTACCATGATTGCTAATACTGATCTGTTCTATGTATAGGACATAGAACAGATCAGTATTATCGGTCATCTCCTGCTCTGGTCTGCTCGATCACAGACCAGAGCAGGAGACGCCGGGAGCCGCACGGAGGAAGGAGAGGGGACCTCCGTGCGGCGTTATGAATGATCGGATCCCCGCAGCAGCGCTGCGGGCGATCCGATCGTTCATTTAAATCGCGAACCGCCGCAGATGCCGGGATCTGTATTGATCCCGGCACCTGAGGGGTTAATGGCGGACGCCCGCGAGATCGCGGGCGTCGGCCATTGCCGGCGGGTCCCTGGCTGCGATCAGTACCACCTCACCAGGACGTACATTTACGTCCTGCATCCTTAAGGGGTTAAGGGGAAAATGGGCTTGGTCCTTAAGGGGTTAAATGGTAAAAGAACAAGTATACAGTTTAGATGCAACTTATAAATGATGTTTATATCCTCCAATAAGTTCTATTCAAGTGCAACACCCTGCATTAGTTATCCATTTCGTTAAAGGGGTACTCCGGCGTTAAGACATCTTATCCCCTATCCAAAGGATAAGATGCCTGACCGCGGGGGTCCTGCCGCTGGGGACCCCCGTGATCTTCCATGCCGCACCCCGTTAGCGCTCCGCCCCCTCAATGCAAGCCTATGGAGGGGGCGTGACAGCTGTCACGCCCCCTCCATAGGCTTGCATTGAGGGGGCGGAGCCGTGACGTCACACGGGGGCGGAGTTGTGACGTCACTATGCTCCGTCCCTGTGATCCCTAGCACGCTCCGGGGGCTGATTCTAATGGGGTGCGGCATGGAAGATCACAGGGGTCCCCAGTGGCTGGACCCCTGCAGTCAGGCATCTTATCCTCTATCCTTTGGATAGGGGATAAGATGTCTTAGTGCCGGAGTACCCCTTTAATGAGCCAAGTTGCGTGTGCTGCTCCGCTATTCCCTAGAAGCCAGCGCCGCACACTAATATCCTCCGTATTGGCAAAAAAAAAAATTCCTGCTTTCCTCCTGTTTGTGTGTCCTGTGTGGGGTCCCGATCCCGGTGTCCTATTCGCGGTTGAGCCTGGGAGACTGCCCCGGAGACTGTGGCGTCTCTACCAGTACTCGTTCCTGTTGTTGGTATTAGCGGAGTGGTCAGGTGGCCGCTTAGCTTCGTGACGTCACTACAAGTGCGGATTTGGACCAAAATACTGACGTGTTTTGAAATCTGACGGTTTCCTTCATCTGGGAGTGTGTATGGGCCACAGGTGCCCACTTTAAATACCCGCAGCTGTTTTTCTTAAAGATCAGGATTGTGTTTGATAAAAATCAATTTCTAGTAATCCAACAGACAACTTCAGGAAGGAACTGAAAATATTATTGACACAGGGACTAACTAAAGGAATACTGAATAAAAAGGGGAGTATCTTATGGTAAACACATGAAAAATACCTGATTTTTACCAAATCCCTAAAATTCCCAAAACTAAGGAGAATCCCCCGGGAAGGCCTATAATATCAGGGATCGATTGCCTTACTTTTTTAATAGAAGTAATTTACAAATCTGTTTAACTTTCTGGCACCAGTTGATTTAAAAAAAAAAAAAGGTTTTCACCGGAGTACCCCTTTAAGGGACAAATTCTTTAACCCCTTAAGGACCAAGAACGTATGAGTACGTCCTTGGTCCTGCTCCCGTGATATAACACGGGGTCCCACGGTGACCCCGCATCATATCACGGCGGGCCCGGCGTCATAGTGAAGCCGGGACCCTGCCGCTAATAGCGCGTGGCACTGATCGTGGTGCCGCGCGCTATTAACCCTTTAGCCGCGCGCTCAAAGCTGAGCCACGCGGCTAAAAGTGAAAGTACAAACTGCCGGTTAGCTCAGTGGGCTGTACGGGATAGGTGCGTCGAAATCACGGCATCCCGAACAGCTTACAGGACAGAAGGAGGGTCCCTACCTGCCTCCTCGCTGTCCGATTGCCGAATGACTGCTCAGTGCCTGAGATCCAGGGATGAGCAGTCAAGCGGTAGAATCATCGATCACTGGTTTCCTATGAGAAACCAGTGATCAATGATAAAGATCAGTGTGTGCAGTGTTATAGGTCCCTATGGGATAACAATGATCAGTATAAGAGAACAGTGTGTGCAGTGTTATAGGTCCCTATGGGATAACAGTGATCAGTATAAGAGATCAGTGAGTGCAGTGTTATAGGTCCCTATGGGATAACAATGATCAGTATAAGAGATCAGTGTGTGCAGTGTTATAGCCTCCTATGGGATAATAATGATCAGTATAATAGATCAGTGTGTGCAGTGTTATAGTCTCCTATGGGATAATAATGATCAGTATAAGATCAGTGTGTGCAGTGTTATAGGTCCCTATGGGATAACAATGATCAGTATAAGAGATGAGTGTGTGCAGTGTTATAGGTCCCTATGGGATAACAATGATCAGTATAAGAGATCAGTGTGTGCAGTGTTATAGGTCCCCATGGGATAATAATGATCAGTATAAGATCAGTGTGTGCAGTGTTATAGGTCCCTATGGGATAACAATGATCAGTATAAGAGATCAGTGTGTGCAGTGTTATAGTCTCCTATGGGATAACAATGATCAGTATAAGAGATCAGTGTGTGCAGTGTTATAGGTCCCTATGGGATAACAATGATCAGTATAAGAGATGAGTGTGTGCAGTGTTATAGGTCCCTATGGGATAACAATGATCAGTATAAGAGATCAGTGTGTGCAGTGTTATAGGTCCCTATGGGATAATAATGATCAGTATAAGATCAGTGTGTGCAGGGTTATAGGTCCCTATGGGATAACAATGATCAGTATAAGAGATCAGTGTGTGCAGTGTTATAGTCTCCTATGGGATAACAATGATCAGTATAAGAGATCAGTGTGTGCAGTGTTATAGGTCCCTATGGGATAACAATGATCAGTATAAGAGATCATTGTGTGCAGTGTTATAGGTCCCTATGGGACCTATAACACTGCAAAAAAAAAGTGAATAAAGATCATTTAACCCCTTCCCTATTAAAAGTTTGAATCATCCCCCTTTTCCAATAAAAAAAAAAAAAAAAAACAGTGTAAATAAAAATAAACATATATGGTATCGCCTCGTGCGGAAATGTCCGAATTATAAAAATATATCATTAATTAAACCGCTCGGTCAATGGCGTACGCGCAAAAAAATGCCAAAGTCCAAAATAGTGCATTTTTGGTCACTTTTTATATCATTTAAAATCAATAAGTCCTATCAATGCAAAAATGGTACCACTAAAAACTTCAGATCACGACACAAAAAATGAGCCCTCATACCGCCCCATACGCGGAAAGATAAAAAGTTATAGGGGTCAGAAGATGACAATTTTAAACGTATTAATTTTCCTGCATGTAGTTATGATTTTTTCCAGAAGACAAAATCACCTATATAAGTCGGGGATCATTGTAATCGTATGGACCTACAGAATAAAGATCAGGGGTCATTTTTACCGAAAAATTTACTACGTTGAAACGGAAGCCCCCAAAAGTTACAAAACGGCGTTTTTTTTTTTTTTCAATTTTGTCGCACAATGATTTTTTTTTACGTTTCACCGTAGATTTTTGGGCAAAATGACTGACGTCATTACAAAGTAGAATTGGTGGCGCAAAAAATAAGCATCATATGGATTTTTAGGTGCAAAATTGAAAGAGTTACGATTTTTTAAAGGCAAGGAGCAAAAAACTAAAATGCAAAAACGGAAAAACCTCTGGTTAAGGGGTTAAAGGGGTACTCCCGTGGAAATTTTTTTTTATTTTTTTTATCAACTGGCTCCAGAAAGTTAAACAGATTTGTAAATCACTTCTATTAAAATTTTTTAATCCTTCCAGTACTTTTTAGGGGCTGTATACTAAAGAGAAATCCAAAAAAGAAATGCATTTCCTCTGATGTCCTGACCACAGTGCTCTCTGCTGACCTCTGCTGTCCATTTTAGGAACTGTCCAGAGCTGGAGAAAATCCCCATAGCAAACATATGCTGCTCTTTACCGTTCCTAAAATGGACAGCAGAGGTCAGCAGAGAGCACTGTGGTCATGACATCACAGGAAAAGCATTTCTTTTTTTGATTTCTCTTTAGTATACAGCCCCTAAAAAGTACTGGAAGGATTAAGAATTTTTAATAGAAGTGATTTACAAATCTGTTTTACTTTCTGGCACCAGTTGATTAAAAAAAAAAAAAAAAAAAAAAAGTTTTCCACGGGAGTAGCCCTTTAAGGGAATACAAAAAGAGGCGAATGAGTTGATTTGGAACAGGAAACACACACGGATGAGGCAAGAATTCCTTAGTCCATCTATTGAAACAGGAGGGGCTGGGGATACCTAGTTTTCGCTGGTATTATATAGCTGCACAATTAGAATTTATGGGGGTTGAAACAGAAATGTTTTAAAAAAAATTTGAGAAAATGGGAAAGAAGGGGGGGGGCACAGCACAGTTTTTGAATTAGTTGAAAGTGGTCGATTAAAGGGATATGTAAATTTGGAAAATAAAGGACTTAAAAGGGCGGATAATATACCATATTTTTCGCCGTATAAGACGCACTTTTTCTTCCACAAAACTGGGGGGGAAAAGTCATTGCGTCTTATACGGCGAATACACCCCTATCGCGGCGGTCCCTGCGCCCATCAACGGCCGGGACCCGCGGCTAATACAGGACATCACCGATCGCGGTGATGTCCTGTATTAACCCTTCAGACGCGGCGATCAAAGCTGACCGCCGCGTCTGAAGGGAAAGTGACACTAACCCGGCTGTTCAGCGATTTCACCGCGGCGTCCCGAACAGCCCGACTGAATAGCCGGGTTAGTGCTTACAGGACCTTACCTGCCTCCTCGGTGTCTTCTCCGTTCAGGGATCCCCTGTATGGCCGGCGCTCTCCTTCCTCGTCATCACGTACGTGCGTCGGCGTGCGTAACGACGGAGAGCGAGGATACCCGGCCGGCAGCAGAGACGTTCCGGAGCGACGGGGACAGCGATGGAGGGCGACATCCAGGGCAGCGGTGACGGGTCCGGAGCGGAGGGAACACGTGAGTATTACCTCCTATGCCAGTGGTCTTCAACCTGCGGACCTCCAGATGTTGCAAAACTACAACTCCCAGCATGCCCGGACAGCCAACGGCTGTCCGGGCATGCTGGGAGTTGTAGTTTTGCAACATCTGGATATCCGCAGATTGAAGACCACTATTGGGTTCAAAATCTTAAATTTTTTAGATTTTGCACCTAAAAATAGGGTGCGTCTTATACGCCGGTGCGTCCTATAGGGCGAAAAATACGGTAGTTACTAACAAGGAAATAATAGATCGGGAGTCCCGGCGGGGTGCATGCGACTAGGTGAAGTATCAATATAACAGAAAAATGTAGCATTCACTCACCGCACACGGCTTCTATGTTCCCGGCTGGAGGGGGGTTACGGGTCAGCGTCTTCAGGAGCTCTGAGGCTACAACCGGTAGTTTCACGCGCTGCTGCGCGCTTCGTCCGGCCTCTGTCCGACCGCCGTGCGCGGTGAGTGAATGCTACATTTTTCTGTTATGTTAGATTTGTAAATTACTTCTATTAAAAAATCTTAAATCTTCCAATACATTTTATGGTCTGTATTAGAGATGAGCGAATTTACAGTAAATTCAATTCGTCACGAACTTCTCGGCTCGGCAGTTGATGATTTTTCCTGCATAAATTAGTTCAGCTTTCCGGTGCTCCGGTGGGCTGGAAAAGGTGGATACATTCCTAGGAAAGAGTCTCCTAGGACTGTATCCACCTTTTCCAGCCCACCGGAGCACCGGAAAGCTGAACTAATTTATGCAGAAAAAGTCATCAACTGCCGAGCCGAGAAGTTTGTGACGAGTCGAATTTACTGTAAATTCGCTCATCTCTAGTCTGTATACTACAGAGGAAATGCTTTTCTTTTTGGATTTCTCTGATGTCACGACCACAGTGCTCTCTGCTGACCTCTGCTGTCCATTTTAGGAACTGTCCAGAGCAGCATATGTTTGCTATGGGGATTTTCTCCTGCTTTGGACAGTTCCAAAAATGGACAGAGATGTCAGCAGAGAGCACTGTGGTCGTGACATCAGAGAAATCCAAAAAGAAAAGCATTTCCTCTGTAGTATACAGCCCCTAAAAAGTACTGGAAGGATTGAGATTTTTTAATAGAAGTGATTTACAAATCTGTTTTACTTTCTGGCACCGGTTGATTTAAAAAAAAAAGTTTTCCACGGGAGTACCCCTTTAATATATCGATCACAAAGTAAAGCCCCTAGAGTAGAAAGAAATGGTCTCCGGAACTAGGGAATATAAGTGAGGAAGAAGGGAGGGAAGCATTTCAGAATATTAGTAAAACTTCATTAAAGGGGTACTCCGCCCCTGGCATCTTATCCCCTATCCAAAGGATAGGGGATAAGATGTTAGATCGCCACGGTCCCGCTGCTGGGGACCCCGGGGATCGCTGCTGCAGCCCCCCCCGCTATCATTACTGCACAGAGCGAGTTCGTTCTGCACGTAATGATGGGCGATACAGGGGACGGAGCAGCGTGACCTCATGGCTCCGCCCCTCATGACATCACGGCCCGTCCCCTTAATGCAAGTCTATGGCAGGGGGCGTGACGACCGCCACGCCCCCTCCCATAGACTTGTATTGACGGGGGCGGGCCGTGACGTCACGAGGGGCGGAGCCATGACGTAACGATGCTCCGGCCCCTGTATTGCCCGTCATTACGTGCAGAGCGATCTCGCTCTGTGCAGTAATGATGGCGGGGGGGGCTGCAGCAGCGATCCCCGGGGTCCCCAGCAGCGGGACCGCGGCGATCTGACATCTTATCCCTTATCCTTTGGATAGGGGATAAGACGTCTAGGGGTGGAGTACCCCTTTAAATATGAACTATAGAATCTCTCTGGTTAAAAGTATTCATAGGCTTCCATATACCCCGAAATGTTAATACAATATTGGGAAAAGAACGGATATGGAATGTCCCAAATGCCGGGAACGTGACGCAGACTTGATCCATATGTTATGGGGATGTGGGAGAATTCAAAAGTTCTGGAAATTTGTGTTTTCTAAAATAGGAAAGGAGTTTAAAAAGAAATTGAATATAGAATTAAAACAGCTATTTTCGGTATAGGGCTGTGTGAAAAGGGGGAAAGTCAAGCTATATTAAGACGTTTGGGTATAACATGATGCTAAGGAAATGGTTTGCACCAGAAGTTCCGAATGGTAAGGAGTGGATAAATGAGGAAGATGGGTTAAAAAGATATGAAACGATATATTACAAAGGGAAGAAAAAGGCTCATAAAGTAACTGAGGAGTAAATTGTAACTCCACCGATCTATTGATTGATGTCCTTATGAATTGTGCGCCGATCACTATTGTCACTGTGCTTGGAAAAGACTTCATTGTGTAGTTGAAATGTCGCGTCCTTTATGTACCGGATGGGGGAATAAACTGTTTTTTCTTCACCATATTTCTCTGGAGTGACGTCTTCAATCTTTGTATTCTAACCTATAAGTGAAGGTGCTGAGATATGAGATATATATTGATGGATATACAGGAGGTGATGTATTCATTCCCTGTGTGTTCCCTACAGATGGAGTCATTGATAGAAATCCACCCGAGAGGTGTCCCCGTCCTCTGTATTCCCAGGACTGTCCAGAGGGAAATGTCCCAGAGAACCATCAGGTAGATGGCATTAAAGTCTTCCCAAAATATGACCATAAAGTGATTGAGGTAAAGTTCTTTTTAACATTTTATTTCTTTATTCTTTAGATTGAAAATCAGATTATTAAGGTTGAAGTTAAAGATGAGGAGATGGATATCGGGGCCGATCAGCAGTGTAAGGAGGGGGAGACTTTTATTGGTGGAGGGTCTCCTAGATACTACTACACCCATCATCTGATCATCACATGGAATAATCTATTCATCACTGTGTGTTCCCTACAGATGGAGTCATTGATAGAAATCCACCCGAGAGGTGTCCCTGCCCTCTGTATTCCCAGGACTGTCCAGAGGGAAATGTCCCAGAGACGCATCAGGTAGATGACGCTAAATTATTTTCAAAATATGACCAGAAAGTGATTGAGGTAAAGTTCTTTTTAACATTTCTTTTCTTGTTTGTTCAGGTTGAAGATCTGATGTATATTAAGGTTGAGGTTAAAGATGAATCAGAAGAGGAGACGGATTTTTTGGCTGCTCACCCGTGTAGGAGGGAAGTGAAGGAGGAAATTCCAGGAGATTTTACCTCAGGTATGTAATAATTCCAGGAGGTGTTACCCCAGGTATGTAATAATTCCAGGAGGTGTTACCCCAGGTATGTAATAATTCCAGGAGGTGTTACCCCAGGTATGTACCAATGCAACTCAGCATTCTTTCTCCTCCAAACATGATGAGTTTTTACCAAAAAGTTCTACTTTGTTTTCATCTGACCATGTGACAATTTTCTTCTGGATCATCCAAATGCTCTCTAGCAAACTTCAGACAGGCCCAGACATGTACTGGCTTAAGCAGGGGGACACGTTTGGCACTGCATGATTTGAGTCCCTGGCGGCGTAGTGTATTACTGATGGTAGCCTTTGTTACTTTGGTCCCAGTTCTCTGCAGGTCATTCACTAGGTCCCCCCGTGTGGTTCTGGGATTTTTGATCACCGTTCATGTGATCATTTTGACACCACTGGGAGATTATCAGTGGTCTTGTATGTCTTCCATTTTCTAATAATTGCTCCCACGGTTGATTTCTTCACACCAAGCTGCTTGCCTATTGCAGATTCAGTCTTCCCAGCCGGGTGCAGGTCTCCAATTTTGTTTCTGGTGTCCTTTGACAGCTCTTTGGTCTTGGCCATAGTGGAGTTTGGAGTGTGACTGTTTGAGGTTGTGGACAGGTGTCTTTTATACTGATAACAAGTTCAAGCAGGAGCCATTAATACAGGTAACGAGTGGAGGACAGAGGAGACTCTTAAAGGAGAAGTTACAGGTCTGTGAGAGACAGAAATCTTACTTGTTTGTAGGTGACCAAATACTTATTTTCCACCATAATTTGCAAATAAATTCTTTATAAATCAGACAATGTGATTTTATGGATTTCTTTTCTCATTCTGTCTCTCATAGTTGAGGTTATAACCTATGATGATAATTACAGCCTCTCATCTTTATAAGGGGGAGAACTTGTACAATTGGTGGCTGACTAAATACTTTTTTGCCCCACTGTATATAGACCCGTTCCTGGAGTAATTTCCTTGTTGTAGTACATCCTCCTCATGGGGAAGGCCTCAGGTCAGCCTGAAAAGAGATCAACACACAATAAGACATTCACATAGCCTGAACAAGAGGTCATCAAGCTTATGTAATGTACCTGGACTCTCCAAAGCGGCCAGAGTGGCTTTGGGTATGTTTTCGGGGGCCTGGTACTTTTCACAAAGAGTTTGTCTGGAATCATCTTCCTTCCCTTCCTCCTTTGAATCCAGAGGGAGCAATGTAGCTGGATTCAGGGGAAGACATTGCTGTAATGTGACATTTTCTGGCCGTATGTCTGTGTTTAGGCCGGACTTGTGTGAGGATGCTGTTGATGTCATGTGGAGTGTAAATGGTGACAGGTCGGTGAGGATGATTTCTGCAGCTTTGTCAAGAAGTGTTGTAGCTACTGCAACAGCGCAGACATGGGAAGGGGACCCCATAGCCACAGAGTCCACTACAAGAGTAATGGGCCACAGGTCGCTGTCTCTGTCCATTTACAGATGTGCGGTGTCCCTGCAGTTCTGTACAGTACATATTTAAAGGTTTTGGACGTGGCACAGAGAAGAAAGCGTTCTTGTCTTAAAGGAGTACTCTAGTGCAGAGTATTCCTGCTCCATCCTGCCCGGGCTGCAAAATAAATGAAAATGAACCATCACTCACCTTCCTGGGTTCCCGCGGAGCGCCACTACAGCTAATCGGTCCTCTAGTCCATCCTCTTCATACTTCCGGGTGTAATGAAGCGTCACATGGCGCTCAGCCTATCGCCGGCCGCTGCGATGTTCTGCCTCGGCCCATAATAGGCTGAGCGCCATGTGACGCTTCGTTACACGTGGAAGTATGAAGAGGATGGACCGGAGGACCGATCAGCTGTAGTGGCGCTCCGCGGGAACCCAGGAAGGTGAGAGATGGTTCATTTTCATTTATTTTGCAGTCCGGACAGGATGGAGCAGGAATACTCTGCACTTGATTACTCCTTTAATTCGTGGCAGGGATAAGTGAACCCTAAAGCTTTCCCTAAGACCACACTCCCTACTTGCTTAAACACCCTAGCAGTGAATGACAACTGGGCACCTGTCCATTCCTAAACTACAGTGCAGGGGCGTCAATCAAAAAAAGAACAACACCCCAGTACATGTTAGTAACAAATCAGAAACAAAATGAGACAAGGGTTAAAACCGTATTCAACCAAACATTATTAACAACCAAATACATAGAGGGAAGACTACAAAGCAACAAACAGATATATCAAGACATGATATCAGGATTAGTATACAGCAGAGAAAACCAAAACAAAGCACAACAACAACACCTACTGGTCTGAACACAGACCTAGAACAAAATACACACTGGACTCCAAACACATAGCAAACAGAAATAACATCACAAGACACAGGAACATACTCCTAGATAGAAAAATAGCACAAAACACAGAACAGAAATTTAGCTTAGGAGATCCGGAATTACCAAAAACAGGACTGACACAAACACAATGTGAACATACTCAGAGACACATAAGCTTAATTAACATTACCTGACCTGGGATCAAGGAGAGCTGGACCTAAAACACCCCACCCAGGATCCAATTGGCTGAAAACATCAACTCTAAGGGGGAGATTCATCAAAACCCGTCTAGAGGAAAAGCTACCAAGCCGCCCACATCCTTGAAAATAGTATAAGCAGCTTTAGAAATGCTTTGTTATCAGTGTTCACTAAGCTTTGCATACTCCCGAACTTTCACTAATCTGACAACTTTTACATTTACTAAATATATTTACTGCAAATATTAAATACCTCCTTTATCCCATAAAATTATCTCTTTGTCACTAATGAAACAACTATTAAGGTAACTGTGCACATAACTTACTAAACCATTCACAAATTCCTCTGCTATGTTAATGACACATTTCTTTGTCTAAATAAGATATAAGCCTCTTTTGGAAATGTTTGTGAAAGACAACACAGTAATTACATTATAGATACATTTCGGATAAGCCCAACTTTCGGAATGCTTGGGCGCTGGCTAGTCCCTGGACGCCATTTTGGGTCATGGAATATAGTAGAGGTCACAACAAACATTGTATAACAGGAGCCGCGGTGCTCACTCCCACCTGTCAATCAAACAGGCGAGAGCGAGCACGCTGATAGCTGGGGCTGCGCGCATTGGCCAGTTCCACTGGCCTCGCGCACGGCCCCGCCCGCCTGCCCGCGTTACCCTGTCCGAAGGCAGCGTGCGCACTCATTGCTGCGCTGATCCTCCGGATGGGTAAGTCTGATAAATATATATGTTATATACATCTGGCATGAGTGTTATTTATCTAATAGGGTGCCTCCAGCTGTTTCACAACTACAATTCTCAGCATGGCCTGAGCAGCTAATAGCAATCATGGCATGCTGGGAGTTGTAGTTGGGGAACAGCTGGAGACAGCCTATTAGAAAAAGAACACTCATGCATAGACGATGTGAGGGCGGAAACAAGCGCCCAGCAAGGTGTCAGTGACGTCGCGCCTGTTGGGAAGCGCTGCTCCCTGCCCTGCTTTATAGAGCAGATTAAGAAGCACTAAATCTGCTCTATTAAAGCGATTTAAAAAATGTTTGAAGCCAGGTACGTCCTTGGCCAGCTTACGCGATATAACTTGGGGTCAAGCGGTGACCCCGTGTCATATCGGGTCGGTCCCAGGATGTAACTGAAGCCAGGACCCGGGGCTAAGAGCACATGGCAGCAATCTCGGTGCCGCACGCTATTAACCCAAAGTTGAATGCCGCGTCTAAAACGAAAGTAAAAGATTCCCGGCCGCTAAGTGGAGCTGATCGGGACCACCGCAGGGAAAATGAAGTGTCCCGATCAGCTAGGACGCGGGCGGAGGTCCTCTTACCTTCCTCCGGTGCGTCCGATCAGCGATTGATTTCTCCAAGCCTGAGATGCAGGCTTGAACAGTTGACTGCCGATAACACTGATCAATGCAAAGCTATGGCTTTGCAGTGATCAGTGTATAAGATGAGTGTGTGCAGTGTTATAGTCTCACTGCAAAAAAAAAGTGTAAAAAAAGTTAATAAATTTGATTTAACCCTTTCCCTAATAAAAGTCCAAATCACCCCCCTTTCCCTTTTCCCATAAAAAAAACCATGTAAATAAATATAGACATATATGGTATTGCCGCGTGCGGAAATGTCCGAACTATAAGAATATATAATTAATTAAACTGCACGGTCAATGGTGTACGCGCAAAAAAATTCCAAAGTCCAAAATAACTTTATTTTTGGTCACTTTTTATATCATGAAAAAAATGAATAAAAAGGACAAAAAGTCCGATCAATACAAAAATGGTACCGCTAAATAAGTAGGGGATCATTTTAACTGTATGGACCTACAGAAGAAAGATAAGGGGTCATTTTTACCGAAAAATTTACTGCGTAGAAAGTAACAAAATGGCGTTTTTTTCTTCAATTTCGTCGCACAATATTTTTTTTTTTTGTTTCGCTGTAGATTTTTGGGTAAAATGACTGATGTCACTGCAAAGTAGAATTGGTGGTGCAAAAAATAAGCCATAATATGGATTTTTAGGTGCAAAATTTAAAGAGTTATGATTTTTAAAAGGTGAGGAGGAAAAAACAAAAGTGGAAAAACCCGTGGTCCTTAAGGGGTTAACAATAACTGGCCCCTATAAGTTTAACAGGAAAAAACGTAAAAGCGCTGAGTGCATATATATTACACTTAGGATAGCAAAATACGCCCCAGTACGGTTACACCTGAATTAGGCATTAAAAGCGGGTGACTAGGTATGTATGGCCTTTAACAATAACTGGCCCCTATGAGTTTAACGTGAAAAAACGTAAAAGCGCTGAGTGCATATATATTACACTTAGATTAGATAAATAAAACAAAAATCCGAAACCTCAAGGACCTCACCAGAGATACCGGTGCTTGATTGTGGTATGATAATAAAATATATAAAAATATGAGGAGACCGTGCTTCAAATTTTGAATAAGATTTTTTTTTTTTTTTTAACTGTAGATACTATTACTGCAATTATAATGTATAGTTTAGGCATAAAATACTGTGTGTATATATATATATATATATATATATATATATGCTGGATCAAGGCGGTAGATTAACCCCTTAAGGACACATGACGTACTGGAACGTCATGTGTCCACTCCCGATCTATAACGCGGGGCCACGGCGTGGCCCCGCGTCATAGCGGGTCGGGCCCGGCCTCTAACAACGGCCGGGACCCGTGGCTAATAGCGCGCGGCATTGATCGCTGTGCCGCGCGCTATTAACCCTTTAGACGCGGCGTTCAAAGTTGAACGCCGCGTCTAAAGTGAAACCGAAAGCATCCCGGCTAGCTCAGTGGGCTGTTCGGGATAGCCGCGGTGAAATCGCGGCATCCCGAACAGCTGACAGGACAGCGGGAGGGCCCCTACCTGCCTCCTCGCTGTCCGATCGCCGAATGACTGCTCAGTGCCTGAGATCCAGGCATGAGCAGTCATCCGGCAGAATCGTTGATCACTGGTTTCTTATGAGAAACCAGTGATCAACATAGAAGATCAGTGTGTGCAGTGTTATAGGTCCCTATGGGACCTATAACACTGCAAAAAAAAAGTGAAAAAAAAAAGTGAATAAAGATCATTTAACTCCTCCCCTATTAAAAGTTTGAATCACCCCCCTTTTCCAATAAAAAAAAAAACACAGTGTAAATAAAAATAAAAATAAACATATGTGGTATCACCGCGTGCGGAAATGTCCGAATTATAAAAATATATCATTAATTAAACCGCTCGGTCAATGGCGTGCGCGCAAAAAAATTCCAAAGTCCAAAATAGTGCATTTTTGGTCACTTTTTATATCATTTAAAAATGAATAAAAAGTGATCAATAAGTCCTATCAATGCAAAAATGGTACCGTTAAAAACTTCAGATCACGGCGCAAAAAATGAGCCCTCATACCGCCCCATACACGGAAAAATAAAAAAGTTATAGGGGTCAGAAGATGACAATTTTAAACGTATTAATTTTCCTGCATGTAGTTATGATTTTTTCCAGAAGTCCGACAAAATCACCTATATAAGTAGGGGATCATTTTAATCGTATGGACCTACAGAATACATATCAGGTGTCATTTTTACCGAAAAATGTACTACGTAGAAACGGAAGCCCCCAAAAGTTACAAAACAGCGTTTTTTTTTTCAATTTTGTCGCACAATGATTTTTTTTCCCGCTTCACCATAGATTTTTGGGCAAAATGACTGACGTCATTACAAAGTAGAATTGGTGGCGCAAAAAATAAGCCATCATATGGATTTTTAGGTGTAAATTTGAAAGAGTTATGATTTTTTAAAGGCAAGGAGCAAAAAACGAAAATGCAAAAACGGAAAAACCTCCGGTCCTTAAGGGGTTAAAGGTCCCGTTGAATATCAGTTAATCCGGCATCTACTACTCCGGCACTTGTGGCAGGAGATGGTTACAAGTCTGTGGCTATCGGCCTTAATGCTTCACAGTCACTGACACAAGATACCTGTCTAAATAATGGTATATAGAAGTCCTTATTGATAATCTCAACAAATACGTTGTGGACGTCCTGTATAGGGTCGGCTCTGACAGCGGGAGGACGGCCGGCACCGTTCTGTGACCGGCCATACGATGGATTATAACACCGTCTACACTGCACCGCTGCCGCACTACATTTTGGTTAGCAGTGAATAGACACTTGTTGCTCCGATCGGCAAGACCGGAGCTCCAGCGGAGGTGGCGTCTGACGCCAGGAGAAGGTCCACGTGGGGTGAGATGTTGGCGTTGATTGAAAGTGCATGAGCGGGCAACAGATGAATAGCTTTTCCAAAGATGGCAAATTTCTTGCAGTAATAGTGCGTATTCCAAAGTCCACAATCTAAACGCGTTTCAGGGTACTAATAAACAACCCGTTCCTCATATTTTTATATATGTTATATATTTTATTATCATACCACAATCCTGCACCAGTATCTCCGGTGAGGTCCTGGAGTTTTTTAGGATTTTGTTTTTATTTATTTAATCTATATAATAGCACCTAGGAGTATAGGTGATCATACGATCCAGCCTGTGAGCTCTGTAGCTGTGAGCTGCACACAGTTTATTTTGTCTTTACTGCGTATATTACACTTAGGATAGAAAAATGATGTTTACACCTGAATTAGGCGTTAAGAGCAGGTGGATAGGTCTTTTAGTGCTCACAGTAACTGGTCCTTATTAGCTTTGGCGTAATATACGCCAGTACAGTAACAACAAGTACTCTCTCTCTCTCTACTGTCCCTGTCTATCTGCCTGCAATGACGTGGGCTAGAAATTCCAAACAAATTCTGATCTGTCCGGTTCGATTCGCTCATCTCTGTAAATAACACTTAATTTGTATATAAAGCTTATATAGTTGGTTAGTTAGTGCTCGTTCAGTATATTTTAATGTTATGTATTGTCGGTGCTTTTACAAATAGTCTACACAATTATATCTTAATCTTCTTTTTTTTTAATCCTAACAGTTATCTCAGAATTAGGTGATGAGATCGAGAAGATGGAGCGGGAGACCAAAGCTGAGATTCACAATATGAAGAAGATGATGGAAAAATTTGAGAGGAAACAAAATAAAAGGATCCAGGAGCTGATGGTCCTCCAAAAAAAGTTAAAAGAGTTGCCTTAGTACATGTTTTTTATTTTTTTATATACACTTTATACCTTTGTTATAAATAGTTATTTAGTTAAAACATGTGCTTTCTTTTTTTTATTGATAAAAAGATTAATAAATTCATTGATAGATACATAAATACATAAAACCATATACATCATACCGATATATTTAAATAAATTCATCAATCAATAAATTTCATTAATGATTAACCCCTTAAGGACCCAGCCCATTTTCACCTTAAGGACCCGGCCATTTTTTCCACATCTGACCACTGTCACTTTAAGCATTAATAACTCTGATGCTTTTACTTTTCATTCTGATTCCGAGATTGTTTTTTCGTGACATATTCTACTTTATGTTAGTTGTAAATTTTTGTCAATACTTGTATCATTTCTTGGTGAAAAATTCAAAAATTTGATGAAAAAATTTAAAAAGTTGCATTTTTCTAACTGAAGCTCTCTGCTTGTAAGGAAAATGAATAATATTCCAAATTATATATTGATTCACATATACAATATGTCTATTTTATATTTGCATCATAAAGTTGAGATGTTTTTACTTTTGGAGACATTAAAGGCTTCAAAGTTCAGCAGCGATTTTCCAATTTTTCACAAACTTTTCAAAATCTGAATTTTTCAGGGACCAGTTCAGTTTTGAAGTGGATTTGAAGGGTCTTCATATTAGAAATACCCCACAAATGACCCCATTATAAAAACTGCACCCCTCAAAGTATCCAAAATGACATTCATTAAGTGTGTTAACCCTTTAGGTGTTTCACAGGAATAGCAGCAAAGTGAAGGAGAAAATTCAAAATCTTCATTTTTTACACTCGCATGTTCTTGTAGACCCAGTTTTTGAATTTTTACAAGGGGTAATAGGAGAAAAAGACCCCCAAATTTTGTAACCCAATTTCTCTCGAGTAAGGAAATACCTCATATGTGTATGTCAAGTGTTCGGCGGGCGCAGTAGAGGGCTCAGAAGGGAAGGAGCAACAATGAGATTTTGGAGAGTGAATTTTGCTGAAATGGTTTTTGGGGGGCATGTCGCATTTAGGAAGCCCCTATGGTGCCAGAACAGCAGAAAACCCCACATGGCATACTATTTTGGAAACTACACCCCTCAAGGCACATAACCAGAGGTCCAGTGAGTCTTAACACCCCACAGGTGTTTCATGACTTTATGTTAAAGTTGGATGTGTAAATGAAAAAAAAAATGTTTCCACTAAAGTGCAGTTCTCCCCCCCCCCCCACCCCCCAAATTTACCATTTTTACAAAGGGTAATGGGAGAAAATTCACCCCAAAATTTGTAACCCCATCTCTTCTGAGTATGGAAATACCCCATGTGTGGACGTCAAGTGCTCTGCAGGCAAACTACAATGCTCAGAAGAGAAGGAGTCACATTTGGCTTTTGGAAAGCAAATTTTGCTGAAATGGTTTTTGGGGGGCATGTCGCATTTAGGAAGCCCCTATGGTGCCAGAACAGCAAAAAATAAAACCTACATGGCACACTATTTTGGAAACTACATCCCTCAAGGAACATAACAAGGGGTACAGTGAGCCTTAACACCTCACAGGTGTTTGACAACTTTTTGTTAAAGTATGATGTGAAAATGAGAAGAAAAAAAATTTATAACTAAAATGCAGTTTTTTCCCCAAATTACATTTTTCATTTTCACGGATCACTGTTCCAAAAATCTGTCAGACACCTGTGGGGTGTAAATACTCACTGCACCCCTTATTACATTACATGAGGGGTGTAGTTTCCAAAATGGGGTCACATGTGGGGGGGTCCATTGTTCTGGCACTATGGGGGCTTTGTAAACACACCTGGCCTTCAATTCCGGACAAAATTTATCTTCAAAATCCCAATGGCGCTCCTTCTCTTCTGAGCAATGTAGTTCGCCATCAGAGCTCTTTCCATCCACACATGGGGTATGGTCTTTTTTTCCTATTTTCCCTTGTGAAAATGAAAAATGTAGGGTAACGCCAGCATTTTAGTGAAAAAGTGTTTTGTTTTTTTTTTCATTTTCCCATCACACTTTAATGAAAATTCGTCAAACACCTGTAGGGTGTTAAGGCTCACTATACCCTTGTCACGTTCCGTGAGGGGTGTAGTTTCCAAAATGGGGTCACATGTGGGTATTTATATAATAGTAGTTAGCTACACAAGGGCCATTTCTTTCCTAGAAGCCTCCCAGTCTGACTGGGAGAGCATGGTAAGTGAGCTATTACACCTTGTTCACACTGGTGTGGTGCTGTGCGGCGTCCGTTACTGCCGTGGCGCTGTGTCTGTGGGGAGGTGCGACCCATAGACTGGTTTGAGTGGCATTGGGGCCGCTCTGCCGGTGGGTCGATTCCCCCCCGTGGGCACTGGTGTCGTGGCGGTGGTGGTCGCCGCCCGGTGCTACGCCATTTTATGCTAGGGACGTTAGGGACCCACTCTGGATAGGTGGCCTTGACGTGGCGAGTGGGCTTGTACTTTTTGATCAAAAATGTATAATAACAACCTGTTAGTTTTTGATATTATGCTGAGAAGCAATCAGATCATTATACAAGATTGTAGATGTGCGACCATGTCTGTATTCTACCCGAATTCACATTTATTTTTTTGCGTTTATGTCAGAACCGCTATAAAATCAGCCACCCCTATGCAAATCACAATTTAGGCCTCAAATGTACATAGTGCGCTCTCACTCCTGAGCCTTGTTGTGCGCCCGCAGAGCATTTTACGCCCACATATGGGGTATTTCCGTACTCAGGAGAAATTGCGTTATAAATTTTGTGGGTCTTTTTTTTTTCCTTTTACCGCTTGTGAAAATGAAAAGTATGGGACAATACCAGCATGTTAGTGTAAACATTTTTATTTTTTTACACTAACAGGCTGGTGTAGCCCCCAACTTTTCCTTTTTATAAGAGGTAAAGGGAGAAAAAGCCCCCCAAAATTTGTACCCCATACGA
Source organism: Hyla sarda (assembly GCF_029499605.1). Classification (NCBI taxonomy): domain Eukaryota; kingdom Metazoa; phylum Chordata; class Amphibia; order Anura; family Hylidae; genus Hyla; species Hyla sarda. The sequence continues at coordinate 87,045 of NW_026610535.1, forward strand.
CAGGGCTCCGAAGTGAGAGAGCGCCATGCGCATTTGAGGACTAAATTAGGGCTTGCCTAATATACATGGAATATACATGGAACCCTATGCATTTTTTTTTTCATAAAAAAACAAAACGCATAGGGTTCCCCCCTATTTTCAGTATCAGCCAGATACCAACCAAACAGCAGCAGCCTGACGCTACCAGGGTGGGCAAGGACCATTGTTACTGGCCCTCCCCAGCCTAAATAACGCCAGCCTGTTACCACCTAGGCCCAGGAGCGCCACTTTTGACGCTCCGGGCCTGTTGGTACCGGCTCTTCCCGGCACCCCTGTGGCGGTGGGTACCGGGGGAATAATTGGGGGTTAGCGCTAGCTGTTTTTGGGGCTAGCGCTAAGCCCTGACTTAGTAATGGATTCCGTCTATTAGACAGCCTCCATAACTAAGCCTGAATATTCACTAAAAAAGAAAACCCAACACATTGGAAAAATTATTTTATTTTAAAAAAACACTCCCCCACAGCCCTCGTTAACCACTTTATTAAAATATTAAAAAAATCCTGTTCATCCGTCGTAATCCATCGAATCCGTCGTAATCCTCTGCATACACGGATCTGAAACGAGAAGAAAGAAAAAAAAACACAAAAAAAAATAGGTTAGGACATTTTTTGTGCTCTCTGCAGGTGGGAGCACCCATAATGCAATGTCTACCTAAACAGTGAGCCTCCAATTGGTTCAAAACTACAACTCCCAGCATGCCCAGACAGCCTTTGGCTGTCTGGGCATGCTGGGAGTTGTAGTTTAGCAACAGCTGGAGTCTCCCTGTCTGGGTAGACACTGGCAGAAGGGTCTGTTCCCATTATCCAATACGGACAATGTTAACAGAGCCTTATACCCTTGCCAGCCTGGATCGCGTCTGTAGCTCTGCCCCCTAATGACGTCATCACTAGGGGGCGGAGCTACGCGGACCCGCGGGGACTGGACGGAGGTAAGGGGACTTCTCCATCTTCTGTATACACTATATACAGCTTTCTATAGATAGCTGTATATAGTGTATACCGCCCAAAGGGTTAACCTACACTGTCCAGCAGTGTAAGTTAACTCTTTCCTTGCTGGGCTGGTGCATAGCGCCCAGCTCAGCAAGGGGTTAAGTGAGCCAGCAATGTGTATACACATTGCAGGATCACTGTAAGTTCTTGCTGGGCAGTATGTATACCATGTATATCTACTGCTCAGGATCAGCTGATCTCCCGGCTCTGTAGCCTTGAGAACAGCTGATCCCGACAGTCACTTTGATCGCAGCGGGTGTCAGGAGGAGTGACATCCCTGGGATCTGTCCCTTACTGCAGGTACTAATACTCCCAACATGGAGCACACTCTGCACACTCTGCTCCATGCTGGGAGCTGTAGTACCTGCATTAATAGACAGATCGCAGCGAGTGTCACTCCTCCTGACACCCGTTGCGATCCTCCAGTATAATGTATAGATGCGGCGGCCGCTCTTCTATGGTCCCCTGCACTGCCGTATATATACACATATTCCTATTTCCCACAGAGTTGGGATTGGCTGGAACCATCTGACCAATCACAGCTCGGCGGGGAATATGAATATGTGTATATATATACAGCAGTGCAGGGACCATAGAAGAGCGGCCGCCGCATCTATACATTATACAGGATCATAATGGACCCCGGCGATCTGTCAATTAGTACAGGTAACTACTATTCCTATCATGGAACAGTGTGTTTCATGCTGGGAGTAGTAGTACTACCTAAAAAATGTAAAACAAAAAGTGAAACACACACACACACACTACATTTTTATTATTGTCGGCTACATTTTTAGTGCCCTACCCGCACACATAAATTGATCCCTGTTTAAAAATTTATAAAAATTTTGTTATAAAAAAGATAAATTTCGTTAAATACAATTTTTTCCATCACTACTGTATCTTTTTTTTTTTATTATTATTTTTTAATGGTACCCTACGAAATTTTAATAAAAAAGGTATCTCCAACACTTTTTTGGATCGCTAAAGTCCAAAAGAGAATAAAAAACGCCAAATTTAAAACCCACACAGCGTTTTTCTTGGCGTTTTTTCACTCCCATAGACTTCTATGGGAGAAAAACGCCAAGATTTTCCCGAAAAAACGCCAAAGTCTCGCCAAAGAGGTCGTTTTTTAAAAACTGCCAAGGAGCCCAAAAACGCCAAAAGGATTAAAAAAAACGCTAAACTGAAAAACGCCAAGTGGATTTGGCATTTTGCAGTTTACTATTGACTTACAGCTAACATCTGGCCGCAGCGTTTTTTCACACAAAAAAAACCAAGTGGAAACCTAGCCTTACTGCAACTACAAGGGAAGAAATGGAGAATCATTGGCTACTTCTCTAAAATTCTTTCACCTGTAGAAAAAGGTTTTGGAATTTGTACAAGACACTTGGTGGGTGTACACTTTGCTGTTAACCCCTTAAGGACCAGGGGGGTTTCCGTTTTTGCATTTTCGTTTTTTGCTCCTCACCTTTAAAAAATCATAACTCTTTCAATTTTGCACCTAAAAATCCATATGATGCTTATTTTTTGCGCCACCAAATCTACTTTGCAGTGACGTCAGTCATTTTACCCAAAAATCTACGGCAAAACGGAAAAAAAATCATTGTGCGACAAAATTGAAGAAAAAAACGCCATTTTGTAACTTTTGGGAACTTCCGTTTCTTCACAGTACATATTTCGGTAAAAATGACACCTTATCATTATTCTGTAGGTCCATACGATTAAAATGATTTTGGACTTTGGAATTTTTTTTCACGCACGCCATTGACCGTGCGGTTTAACCCCTTAACGACGAAGGATGTATATGTACGTCCTCCGCCGGCTCCCGCGATATGCCGCGGGGTCACGCGGTGTCCCCGTGGTATATCGGGTCGGTCCCGGCGGCTATCAACGGCCGGGACCCGCGACTAATACAGGACATCACCGATCGCGGTGATGCCCTGTATTAACCCTTCAGACGCAGCGATCAAAGCTGACCGCCGCGTCTGAAGTGAAAGTGAAAGTAACCTGGATGCTCAGTCGGGCTGTTCGGTACCATCGCGGTGAAATCGCAGCATCCCGAACAGCTTACAGGACACCGGGAGGGCCCTTACCTGCCTCCTCATTGTCCAATCGACGAATGACTGCTCCGTGCCTGAGATCCAGGCAAGAGCAGTCAAGCGCCGATAACACTGATCACAGGTGTGTTAATACAAGCCAGTGATCAGCATGAGAGATCAGTGTGTGCAGTGTTATAGTCTCCTATGGGATAACAATGATCAGTATAAGAGATCAGTGTGTGCAGTGTTATAGTCTCCTATGGGATAACAATGATCAGTATAAGAGATCAGTGTGTGCAGTGTTATAGGTCCCTATGGGATAACAATGATCAGTATAAGAGATCAGCGTGTGCAGTGTTATAGGTCCCTATGGGATAACAATGATCAGTATCAGAGATCAGTGTGTGCAGTGTTATAGGTCCCTATGGGATAACAATGATAAGTATAAGAGATCGGTGTGTGCAGTGTTATAGTCTCCTATGGGAAAACAATGATCAGTATAAGAGATCAGTGTGTGCAGTGTTATAGTCTCCTATGGGATAACAATGATCAGTATAAGAGATCAGTGTGTGCAGTGTTATAGTCTCCTATGGGATAACAATGATCAGTATAAGAGATCAGTGTGTGCAGTGTTATAGGTCCCTATGGGATAACAATGATCAGTATAAGAGATCAGCGTGTGCAGTGTTATAGGTCCCTATGGGATAACAATGATCAGTATCAGAGATCAGTGTGTGCAGTGTTATAGGTCCCTATGGGATAACAATGATAAGTATAAGAGATCGGTGTGTGCAGTGTTATAGTCTCCTATGGGAAAACAATGATCAGTATAAGAGATCAGTGTGTGCAGTGTTATAGGTCCCTATGGGATAACAATGATCAGTATAAGAGATCAGTGTGTGCAGTGTTATAGTCTCCTATGGGATAACAATGATCAGTATAAGAGATCAGTGTGTGCAGTGTTATAGGTCCATATGGGATAACAATGATCAGTATAAGAGATCAGTGTGTGCAGTGTTATAGTCTCCTATGGGATAACAATGATCAGTATAAGAGATCAGTGTGTGCAGTGTTATAGTCTCCTATGGGATAACAATGATCAGTATAAGAGATCAGTGTGTGCAGTGTTATAGGTCCCTATGGGATAATAATGATCAGTATAAGAGATCAGTGTGTGCAGTGTTATAGTCTCCTATGGGATAACAATGATCAGTATAAGAGATCAGTGTGTGCAGTGTTATAGGTCCATATGGGATAACAATGATCAGTATAAGAGATCAGTGTGTGCAGTGTTATAGTCTCCTATGGGATAACAATGATCAGTATAAGAGATCAGTGTGTGCAGTGTTATAGTCTCCTATGGGATAACAATGATCAGTATAAGAGATCAGTGTGTGCAGTGTTATAGGTCCCTATGGGATAACAATGATCAGTATAAGAGATCCGCGTGTGCAGTGTTATAGGTCCCTATGGGATAACAATGATCAGTATCAGAGATCAGTGTGTGCAGTGTTATAGGTCCCTATGGGATAACAATGATAAGTATAAGAGATCGGTGTGTGCAGTGTTATAGTCTCCTATGGGAAAACAATGATCAGTATAAGAGATCAGTGTGTGCAGTGTTATAGGTCCCTATGGGATAACAATGATCAGTATAAGAGATCAGTGTGTGCAGTGTTATAGTCTCCTATGGGATAACAATGATCAGTATAAGAGATCAGTGTGTGCAGTGTTATAGGTCCATATGGGATAACAATGATCAGTATAAGAGATCAGTGTGTGCAGTGTTATAGTCTCCTATGGGATAACAATGATCAGTATAAGAGATCAGTGTGTGCAGTGTTATAGTCTCCTATGGGATAACAATGATCAGTATAAGAGATCAGTGTGTGCAGTGTTATAGGTCCCTATGGGATAATAATGATCAGTATAAGAGATCAGTGTGTGCAGTGTTATAGTCTCCTATGGGATAACAATGATCAGTATAAGAGATCAGTGTGTGCAGTGTTATAGGTCCATATGGGATAACAATGATCAGTATAAGAGATCAGTGTGTGCAGTGTTATAGTCTCCTATGGGATAACAATGATCAGTATAAGAGATCAGTGTGTGCAGTGTTATAGTCTCCTATGGGATAACAATGATCAGTATAAGAGATCAGTGTGTGCAGTGTTATAGGTCCCTATGGGAGCTATAACACTGCAAAAAAAAGTGAAAATAAAGTGTTAATAAAGGTCATTTAACCCCTTCCCTAATAAAAGTTTGAATCACCCCCCTTTTCCCATAAAAAAATAAAACAATAAAAATAAACATATGTGGTATCGCCGCGTGCGTAAATGTCTGAACTCTAAAAATATATCATTAATTAAACCGCACGGTCAATGGCGTACACGTAAAACAATTCCAAAGTCCAAAAAAGCGTATTTTGGTCACTTTTTATACCATTAAAAATGAATAAAAAGCGATCAAAAAGTCCGATAAAAAAAAAAAAGGTACCGATAAAAACTTCAGAGCACGGCGCAAAAAATGAGTCCTAATACCGCCCATACGTGGAAAAATAAAAAAGTCATAGGGGTCAGAAGATGACATTTTTAAACGTATACATTTTCCTGCATGTAGTTATGATTATTTCCAGAAGTGCGACAAAATCACCTATATAAGTAGGGGATCATTATAATCGTACGGACCTACAGAATAATGATTTTTTTTCCCGTTTCGCCGTGCATTTTTTGGTAAAATGACTGTCACTGCAAAGTAGAATTGGTGACGCAAAAAATAAGCCATAATATGGATTTTTAGGTGGAAAAATGAAAGGGTTATGATTTTTAAAAGGTAAGGAGGAAAAAACGATAGTGCAAAAACTGCAGGTCCTTAAGGGGTTAATTAACAATATATTTTTATAAATCGGACATTTCCACACGCGGCGATACCATATATGTTTATTATTATTTACACTGTTTTTTTTTTAATAGGAAAAGGGGGTGATTCAAACTTTTATTAGGGGAGGGGTTAAATGATCTTTATTAAGACTTTTTTTTTATAGAAGCCTATAACACTGCACACACTGATCTCTTATACTGATCATTGTTATCCCATAGGAGACTATAACACTGCACACACTGATCTCTTATACTGATCATTGTTATCCCATAGGAGGCTGTAACACTGCACACACTGATCTCTTATACTGATCATTATTATCCCATAGGAGACTATAACACTGCACACACTGATCTCTTATACTGATCATTGTTATCCCATAGGAGACTATAACACTGCACACACTGATCTCTTATACTGATCATTGTTATCCCATAGGAGACTATAATACTGCACACACTGATCTCTTATACTGATCATTGTTATCCCATAGGGGACTATAACACTGCACACACTGATCTCTTATACTGATCATTGTTATCCCATAGGAGACTATAACACTGCACACACTGATCTCTTATACTGATCATTGTTATCCCATAGGAGGCTGTAACACTGCACACACTGATCTCTTATACTGATCATTATTATCCCATAGGAGACTATAACACTGCACACACTGATCTCTTATACTGATCATTGTTATCCCATAGGAGACTATAACACTGCACACACTGATCTCTTATACTGATCATTGTTATCCCATAGGAGACTATAATACTGCACACACTGATCTCTTATACTGATCATTGTTATCCCATAGGGGACTATAACACTGCACACACTGATCTCTTATACTGATCATTGTTATCCCATAGGAGGCTGTAACACTGCACACACTGATCTCTTATGCTGATCATTATTATCCCATAGGGTCCTATAACACTGCACACACTGATCTCTTATACTGATCATTGTTATCCCATAGGAGGCTGTAACACTGCACACACTGATCTCATACTGATCATTGTTATCCCATAGGAGACTATAACACTGCACACACTGATCTCTTATACTGATCATTATTATCCCATAGGGTCCTATAACACTGCACACACTGATCTCTTATACTGATCATTGTTATCCCATAGGAGACTATAACACTGGACACACTGATCTCTTATACTGATCATTGTTATCCCATATGGACCTATAACACTGCACACACTGATCTCTTATACTGATCATTGTTATCCCATAGGAGACTATAACACTGCACACACTGATCTCTGATACTGATCATTGTTATCCCATAGGGACCTATAACACTGCACACACTGATCTCTTATACTGATCATTGTTAACCCATAGGAGACTATAACACTGCACACACTAATCTCTTATACTGATCCTTATTATCCCATAGGAGGCTGTAACACTGCACACACTGATCTCTTATAATGATCATTGTTATCCCATAGGAGACCATAACACTGCACACACTGATCTCTTATACTGATCATTGTTATCCCATAGGAGACCATAACACTGCACACACTGATCTCTTATACTGATCCTTATTATCCCATAGGAGACTATAACACTGCACACACTGATCTCTTATACTGATCATTGTTAACCCATAGGAGACTATAACACTGCACACACTGATCTCTTATACTGATCCTTATTATCCCATAGGAGACTATAACACTGCACACACTGATCTCTTATACTGATCATTATTATCCCATAGGAGACTATAACACTGCACACACTGATCTCTTATACTGATCATTATTATCCCATAGGAGACTATAACACTGCACACACTGATCTCTTATACTGATCATTATTATCCCAGAGGAGGCTGTAACACTGCACACACTGATCTCTTATACTGATCATTGTTATCCCATAGGAGACTATAACACTGCACACACTGATCTCTTATACTGATCATTATTATCCCATAGGAGGCTGTAACACTGCACACACTGATCTCTTATACTGATCATTGTTATCCCATAGGGGACAATAACACTGCACACACTGATCTCTTATACTGATCATTATTATCCCATAGGAGACTATAACAGTGCACACAATGATCTTTGATACTGATCATTGTTATCCCATAGGAGACTATAACACTGCACACACTGATCTATTATACTGATCATTGTTATCCCAAAGGAGACTATAACACTGCACACACTGATCTTTTATATTGATCATTATTATCCCATAGGAGACTTTAACACTGCACACACTGATCTCTTATACTGACCATTGTTATCCCATAGGAGACTATAACACTGCACACACTGATCTCTTATACTGATCATTGTTATCCCATAGGGATCTATATCACTGCACACACTGATCTCTTATACTGATCATTGTTATCCCATAGGAGACTATAACACTGCACACACTGATCTCTTATACTGATCATTTTTATCCCATAGGAGACTATAACACTGCACACACTGATCTCTTATACTGATCCTTATTATCCCATAGGAGGCTATAACACTGCACACACTGATCTCTTATACTGATCATTATTATCCCATAGGAGGCTGTAAAACTGCACACACTGATCTCTTATAGTCTCCTATGGGATAACAATGATCATTATAACACTGCACACACTGATCTCTTATACTGATCCTTATTATCCCATAGGAGGCTATAACACTGCACACACTGATCTCTTATACTGATCATTGTTAACCCATAGGAGACTATAACACTGCACACACTGATTTTTTATACTGATCATTGTTATCCCATAGGAGACTATAACACTGCACACACTGATCTCTTATAATGATTATTGTTATCCCATAGGAGACTATAACACTGCACACACTGATCTCTTATACTGATCCTTATTATCCCATAGGAGACTATAACACTGCACACACTGATCTCTTATACTGATCATTGTTAACCCATAGGAGACTATAACACTGCACACACTGATCTCTTATACTGATCCTTATTATACCATAGGAGACTATAACACTGCACACACTGATCTCTTATACTGATCATTGTTATCCCATAGGGGACTATACCACTGCACACACTGATCTCTTATACTGGTCATTGTTATCCCTTAGGAGACTATAACACTGCACACACTGATCTCTTATACTGATCATTGTTATCCCATAGGGGACTATACCACTGCACACACTAATCTCTTATACTGATCATTATTATCCCATAGGAGGCTATAACACTGCACACACTGATCTCTTATACTGATAATTTTTATCCCATAGGGACCTATAACACTGCACACACTGATCTCTTATACTGATCATTATTATCCCATAGGAGACTATAACACTGCACACACTGATCTTTTATACTGATCATTATTATCCCATAGGAGGCTGTAAAACTGCACACACTGATCTCTTATAATGATCATTGTTATCCCATAGGAGACTATAACACTGCACACACTGATCTCTTATACTGATCCTTATTATCCCATAGGAGGCTATAACACTGCACACACTGATCTCTTATACTGATCATTGTTAACCCATAGGAGACTATAACACTGCACACACTGATCTTTTATACTGATCATTGTTATCCCATAGGAGACTATAACACTGCACACACTGATCTCTTATAATGATTATTGTTATCCCATAGGAGACTATAACCCTGCACACACTGATCTCTTATACTGATCCTTATTATCCCATAGGAGGCTATAACACTGCACACACTGATCTCTTATACTGATCATTGTTAACCCATAGGAGACTATAACACTGCACACACTGATCTCTTATACTGATCCTTATTATACCATAGGAGACTATAACACTGCACACACTGATCTCTTATACTGATCATTGTTAACCCATAGGAGACTATAACACTGCACACACTGATCTTTTATACTGATCATTGTTATCCCATAGGAGACTATAACACTGCACACACTGATCTCTTATAATGATTATTGTTATCCCATAGGAGACTATAACCCTGCACACACTGATCTCTTATACTGATCCTTATTATCCCATAGGAGGCTATAACACTGCACACACTGATCTCTTATACTGATCATTGTTAACCCATAGGAGACTATAACACTGCACACACTGATCTCTTATACTGATCCTTATTATACCATAGGAGAATATAACACTGCACACACTGATCTCTTATACTGATCATTGTTATCCCATAGGGGACTATACCACTGCACACACTGATCTCTTATACTGGTCATTGTTATCCCTTAGGAGACTATAACACTGCACACACTGATCTCTTATACTGATCATTATTATCCCATAGGGACCTATAACACTGCACACACTGATCTCTTATACTGATCATTGTTATCCCATAGGGACCTATAACACTGCACACACTGATCTCTTATACTGATCATTATTATCCCATAGGGACCTATAACACTGCACACACTGATCTCTTATACTGATCATTATTTTCCCATAGGAGACTATAACACTACACACACTGATCTCTTATACTGATCATTATTATCCCATAGGAGACTATAACACTGCATACACTGATCTCTTATACTGATCATTATTATCCCATAGGGACCTATAACACTGCACACATTGATCTTTTACATTGATCACTGGTTTTTCATAGGAAACCAGTGATCAATGATTCTGCCACTTGACTTCTCATGGCTGGATCTCAGGCACTGAGCAGTCATTCGGCGATCGGACATCAGGAGGCAAGTTAGGAGACCCTCCTCGTGTACCACAGCTGTTCGGGATGCCGCGATTTCGCCGCGGACATCCCGAACAGCCCCCTGAGCTAACCGGCAGTGATTTACTTTCACTTTAGTTCAAAGTTGAATGCCGCGTCTTAAGGGTTAATAGCGCGCGGCACCGCGATCATTGCCGCATGCTATTAGCCACGGGTCCTGGCCGTTGTTAGAGGCCGTGCCCGACCCGACCCGCTTTATAGAAAGTGAAAGGACTCAGGACCTACTGGTACGTCCTTGGTCCTTAAGAGGTTAAAAGGCCATTTGTATTTAAATAAAATCAATGAAAAATAAAAATAAAAGGGTGCAGGCAGCGTGTGACATGCTGCCTTCAGCCTTTATTTTTCATTTATTTTCTTTATAAAAATTGCCTTTTAAACAAATTGGTAATTTTTGTTCATCCACACAAGGAAGGCGCCATGCGGATAGTCCTATTTTTTATTTTACTCTATCCATTATGAAAGGAAGACCCTCCAGAGAAACATCCGTACTGGAGACGCGACATGAAGATAAGATTATACGTGTTGATTCCATGGATCCTGATATTAAAGGGGTATTCCAAGAAAAAACTTTCTTTCATATATCAACTGGCTCCAGAAAGTTAAACAGATTTATAAATTACTTCTATTAAAAAATCTTAATCCTTTCAGTACTTATGAGCTTCTGAAGTTAAGGTTGTTCTTTTCTGTCTAAGTGCTCTCTGATGACACGTGTCTCGGGAACCGCCCAGTTTAGAAGAGGTTTTCTATGGGGATTTGCTTCTAAACTGGGCGTTTCTCGAGACAGGTATCATCAGAGAGGACTTAGACAGAAAAGAACAACCTTAACTTCAGAAGCTCATAAGTACTGAAAGGATTAAGATTTTTTAATAGAAGTAATTTACAAATCTGTTTAATTTTCTGGAGACAGTTGATATATGAAAAAAAGTTTTTTCTTGGATAACCCCTTTAAGTTTTGTGATTGCTGTTTGCGATAGATCCAGAATCAACCGGAATTGATGATCAAGCAAAGGATGTGATACGGAAGACATCGTTATCACACAAACCAAGAGAAGTTCAGGACGATCGATTCCGGACATCGATACTTCAAGAGATATTGTTGGAGAGCTAAGATTTGGTTACGGCTCCAGGGATCCGCCTTGTGTGAATCCATTTTTTGAACATACTTCAGAGATTACGGTTCACGTTACAGCGGGACCAAAAATGTCCACAGTCTCAAGGGACTAATATCCACAATAACCAATCAGGAGAGTGGGAATGAAGGTCATCCAGATGATTCCATGTGGTGGTTTCTAACAATCAAAGACGATGAACCAGCACAATGGACCGGGGATGTAACTAATAACGTGATATGTACAGGAAAGATTGGAAGGTCCAGGACAGAGATTTGGTAGAAAACTCATTCATATGGAAAAATCCTGGATTCTTCTATTCTTCAAATTCCAGCTGGAGATGGGGATTAGACTCCTCGTAGTTGGAACTTTTAGGGGGAAAGGGAACTGGCTGTAGTAAAGGTTTCTTTTGTATTTACAGTATCCAACTCAATAGCAGCTGAAGTTAGAGTCACCCCTCACAGTGTAAGAGGTGAAGAAGAAATCAATCCCATAGTGTTACAATGTGGAACAAGATTACCATAACCTCAGGGAGCATCTTTGGGAAGCTTTACAAATAATCAAACTCATATACAGTGGTCCCTCAACATATGATGGTAATCCGTTCCAAATGAACCATCGTTTGTTGAAACCATCGTATGTTGAGGGATCCGTGCAATGGAAAGTATAGGAAGTTATACTCACCTGTACCCGCCGCTCCAGACTGTCACCGCTGCCCTGGATGTCGCCTTCCATCGCTGTCGCCGCGTCCCCGAAGCTCCGTTAAGGCCTCTGCTTCCCCGGCATCCTCGCTCTCCATCACCGCCATCACGTCGCTACGCACGCCGCTCCTATTGGATGACGGGACGATGTGATGACGACGATGGAGAGCGCCGACGATGCAGAGGATCCCGAAGAGGACGCTCCGGAGCCCCGAGGACAGGTAAGTGATCGTCAGCGGATCACACGAGGCACCGTAAATGGCTATCCGGTGGCAGCTGAAGCAGTCGGCGCTGGAGGATAGCCGTTTATGCGATGGCCCCGACATACAAAAGCATCGTATGTTGATGCTGCCTTCACCATGTGATGGACTCTGAGAGTGATCGTATGCTGAAATGATCGTATGTCGGAGCCATCGTAGGTCGGGAGGTCACTGTACTTCATAAGAGTCAGATGTCACAATGTTCATTGGGATGGTACAAACTTAGTTCTAATTAGATAATCCAATACGTAAAAAACACTGGGATATATGAATGTTGTGTGTTAATTAGGGGATATTACAAACACTGTGATAGAGCAAATGTTAGTATTTGGTCTCTAGAAGATAATTTATGTACTGGAACTACAATCAAACCATCCAATCAACTACTTTCATTCCCAGCCATTGTTGAGGAATGGATGGTTTATAACCTTATTCTGGACTCTTAATATGACCAATTGGAAAATATCCACAAGGTTTCCTCAATGTGTTTCACACCTTACCAATTTGGAAAAGGGTCTTGCCCAACGGTTTGGACAACATCCACTAACCACTTCAAGAAACAAGAGAGGTGTGATTGAGGGAATCGTAGGGGTGTTGGTTCAATAAGAAGCTTGCTAAACACTATGGACATAAATACTCAGATCAGACTTGGGATCCATAGGTTACATTGGTAGTAAGGGAGTAAAAGTTCTGAAGGGATTAAATCAATTATTGGAAAAAATGCTTTTGAGCTCTGCTACTGTGATAGGATCATCTGTGTCTCATCTCCAGGATGTAACATTAGAACTAAGAGAAAGTCAGCAGGAAGCTCAGGTGTCAAGGGCATGCTTGGAGATACAAGTAGAATATTCTACTAATTTAAAGAGGTATTCCGGCGCTAAGACATCTTATCCCCTATCCAAAGGATAGGGGATAAGATGCCTGATCGCGGGGGTCCCACCGATAGGGACCCCCGTGATCTTGCATGCAGCACCCCGTTACAATCAGTCCCCGAAGCATGTTCGCTCCGGGTCTGATGACTGGCGATCACGGGGGCCGGAGCATGTCACAGCTCCGCCCCCTTAATGCAAGCCTATGGGAGGGAACGTGACAGCTGTCAGCTGATGACTGGCGATCATGGGGCCGGAGTATTGTGACGTCACGGCTCCGCCGCATGGGATGTTACACTCCGCCCCCTCAATGCAAGCCTATGGGAGGGTGCGTGACAGCTGTCACACCCCCTCCCATAGGCTTGCATTGAGGGGGCGGAGCATGACATCACGCGGGGCGGAGCTGTGACGTCACAATGCTCCGGCCCAGTGATCGACAGTCATCAGACCCGGTGCGAACATGCTCCGGGGACTGATGGTAATGGGGTGCTACGTGCATGATCAGGGGGGTCCCCAGTGGTGGGACCCCCGCGATCAGGCATCTTATCCCCTATCCTTTGGATAGGGGATAAGATGTCTTAGTGCCGGAGTACCCCTTTGATTAATATATGCCAAGCCAACCTGGAGGAGGAAACCACCATCACTGGCCTCTTGATCTGAGCCTCCTCAAGAATGGCCAAGGACAAGCGGATATGGACTTATACTCTCCAATCATATTCAACACATGGAAGAACTCTATTTAGTAACCATCTACTTAAGTTTGTACTTATCACTCCTTCTTCGTGTGTGCATTAAAAATATTCATGGATTAATAAAGTGGATGGAGAAGTTTGTCCGTATACTTTTTGCATTAACTGTGATACTTAAGTTCAGCATCCAGGACTAGAGAGGAGCGAACTTACAGTAAATTCGATTTGTCACGAACTTCTCGGCTCAGCAGTTGATGACTTTTCCTGCAAAAATTAGTTCAGCTTTCAGGTGCTCCCGTGGGCTGGAAAAGATGGATACAGTCCTAGGAGACTCTTTCCTAGGAATGTATGCACCTTTTCCAGCCCACCGGAGCACCTGAAGGCTGAAATAATTTACGCAGGATAAGTCATCAACTGCCGAGCCGAGAAGTTTGTGACGAATCGAATTTACTGTAAGTTCGCTCATCTCTATCCAGGACTATTTATAACAATGGAGTCAGGATTTAGTGGGGTCTATGGTTCAACTGATCCCTTGTCTTATGGTAGATCTCTAGATTTACCTAAAAATACCAACAAAATCCTGTGTGTGACCCCGGCCTAAGGGTTCTTGGTGACAACACAGAAGTGTCCTGATCCTGATAGGACAGAAGTGACACATGAGATACAATCAGTAATATTTCTAATGGAAATGAGGCCGAGGTAATACATAGTAATCACCAATCATTATCATCCATAGAAATCATCCAATCATACTGTAGTGTAGAGCTACAAGTCACTACTAAATAATACACAATAGCATTATGTAGAGCAGGTGTATTCCAGCTCGGACTGGTGCGGAACAACTCCCAGGAAGAACAGAGCAAAACCGAAAGTTGTCCAGCGCAGAATAGCTCGGTATAAAATCGTTGTCCTTTATTTCAAACTAACAGACATAGAGGATAACATGCGACGCGTTTCAGCTGTCTTGTGAAGCCTTAGTCGTACAAGTGAGTTACAACAAATGACGCCCTTATATGGTGCGTGCGGGGCACCGGAACCTGCATCAGGTGTGGTCGGAAGGTAACCCTGTGGTCACCACATGTACAATAAAACAATCATGAATAAAGTTTATACAAATAAAAGTAAATGGTATAAAGCATGAAACAGCAACAAAATCTCCATCTCTGAGGATTAGTCCAAGTGTGGGAAACTACTATACGGTATGAAGTATGAATAAGTAAATAGATAAAGGCACTCACCGCTCGATGCTCCTCAAACCGGGGATACGGGCTGGATGAGTGGCGCTCAGAGGCAAACTACTGGTGTTTTCGCACAAACAAGCGCTTCATCCGGCCTCTAGGCCGGATGAAGCGCTTGTTTGCGCGAAAACACCGGTAGTTTGCCTCTGAGCTCCACTCATCTCTGCAGCCCGTATCCCCGGTCAGCCCCGGTTTGAGGAGCATCGAGTCGCTTATGGATCGGTGAGTGCGGATATATTTCTGGATATTTTCACAGTTTTGTATATTGATTCCTATCTTTATATCATATCCTAGCACCACCGCTGACTCACTATATGATAGAAGACTTATCTTAGCTACTACCTGGTAACCAGTTAAAGGGGTACTACCGTGCTGACAACTTATCCCCTATCTAAAGTATAGGGGATAAGTTGCCTGATCGCGCGGCGTCCCACCGCTGGGGACCCCCGCGATCTCGCACGCAGCACTCCGTTCTCATCAGGCCCCGGAACGAACATCGCTCCGGGTCTGATGACTGCCGATCACGGGGCCAGAGTATCGTGACGTCACGGCTCTGCCCCCCATATGTAAGTCTATGGCAGGGGGCGAGACAGCTGTCAGCTGATGACTGCCGATCACGGGGCCGGAGTATCGTGACGTCACGGCTTCGCCCCCATATGCAAGTCTATGGCAAGGGGCGAGACAGCTGTCAGCTGATGACTGCCGATAACAGGGCAGGAGAATCGTGACATCAGGGCTCCACCCCCATGTGACATCACGCTCCGCCCCTCAATGTAAGTCTATGGCAGGGGGCGAGACAGCTGTCAGCTGATGACTGACGATCACGGGGCTGGAGTATTGTGACGTCACAGCTCCACCCCATGTGACGTCACGCTCTGCCCCTCAATGTAAGTCTATGGCAGGGGGCGAGACAGCTGTCTCGCCCCCTGCCATAGACTTACATTGAGGGGTGGAGCATGACATCACACGGGGGCGGAGCTGTGACGTCACGATCACCGGCCCCATCATCAGACCCGGAGCGGATGTTCGCTCCGGGGCCTGATGAGAGCAGGGTGCTGCGTGCGAGATCGCGGGAATCCCCAGCGGTGGGACCCCGCCCGATCAGGAAACTTATCCCCTATCCTTTAGAAAGGGGATAAGTTGTCGGCACGGTACTACCCCTTTAATGGCCGGATTGAGCAGTGCTGTCTCAGCATCCACTTTCTATATATAAATGCTCTCTGATGACATTGTCTCGGGAACTGCCCAGTTTAGAAGAGGTTTGCTATGGGGATTTGCTTCTAAACTGGGCGGTTCCCGAGACACGTGTCATCAGAGAGCACTTAGACAGAAAAGAACAACTCAACTTCAGAAGGTCATAAGTACTGAAAGGATTGAGATTTCTTAATAGAAGTAATTGACAAATCTGTTTAACTTTCTGGAGCCAGTTGATATATATATATATATATATATATATATATATATAAAAAAAAAAAAAAGTTTTTTCCTGGAATACCCCTTTAATCTAACTTTTAGAGGGACTTTTGGATGTGCAGCCGACATATTGTAGACGACATTGTTCACAAGACATTACATTCACTACTCCAGACGTGTTGCAGTTGATGAATTGTGAAATGGTAAAACATTTGACCCTTGCATAGGACTGCACATTAGAAGTATTAAAGGGGTACTCCGGTGGAAAACATTTTTTTTTTTTTTTAAATCATCTGGTGCCAAAAAGTTAAACAGATTTGTAAATTACTTCTATTAAAAAATCTTTATCCTTCCAGTACTTATTAGCTGCTGAATACTACAGAGGAAATTATTTTCTTTTTATTTAAATTCTTTTCTGTTTGACCACAGTGCTCTCTGCCGACACCTACTGTCCCTTTTAGGTACTGTCCAGAGCAGCATATCTTTGCTATGGGGATTTCCTCCTGCTCTAGAAAGTTCCTGACATGGACAGAGGTGTCAGCAGGGAGCATTACATATTACTTCTCATTACCATTATTTACCTACAAAAGGTGACATGACCCCAGGTGCTGATGACCCAGTAATGACACTGGCTTTAGTTTCAAGGGTTAATTCTCACAACACAACTTAGAAACATCACATTTTACTGTTACCTGAGATCTCATATTTCCATTCTTCATATTATTATATTTTTATCATTTATTATTTCATCTATCAGTCTCCAATGTGACTTCTCTCATGTCTAGAAAGATGTGATTTCTGTATAAAACATTTCCCACATTCTGAACATGAATACGGCTTCTCTCCTGTGTGAATTCTCTCATGTCTAGAAAGTTGTGATTTACATGTAAAACATTTCCCACATTCTGAACAAGAATATGGCTTTTCTCCTGTGTGAATTCTCACATGCATAACAAGATATGATTTAGTTATAAAACATTTTCCACATTCTGAACATGAATATGGCTTCTCTCTGTGAATTCTCTCATGTCTAGCAAGATTTTCTCTAAGAGAAAAGGATTTACCACATTCTGAACATGAAAACGGCTTCTCGCCTGTATGAATTCTCTCATGTTTTGAAACCTCTGCTTTACTTCTAAAACATTTATCACATTCTGAACAAGAATATGGCTTCTCTCCTTTGTGAATTCTCTCATGTGCAAACAAATTTGATTTTTGTGTAAAACATTTACCGCATTCTGAACATGCATATGGTCTCTCTTCCGTGTGAATTCTCTCATGTATTAAAACATGAGCTTTACTTGTAAAACATTTCCCACATTCTGAACATGAATATGGCTTCTCTCCTTTGTGAATTCTCTCATGTCTAGCAAGATTGTGTCTAAAAGAAAAGGATTTCCCACATTCTGAACATGAAAACGGCTTCTCACCTGTATGAATTCTCTCATGTTTTGAAACCTCTGCTTTACTTCTAAAACATTTATCACATTCTGAACATGAATATGGCTTCTCTCCTTTGTGAATTTTCTCATGTGCAAACAAATTTGATTTTTGTGTAAAACATTTACCGCATTCTGAACATGCATATGGTCTCTCTTCTGTGTGAATTCTCTCATGTATTAAAACATGAGCTTTACTTGTAAAACATTTACCACATTCTGAACAAGAATATGGCTTATCTCCTGTGTGAATTCTCACATGTATAACAAGATATGATTTAGTTCTAAAACATTTCCCACATTCTGAACATGAATATGGCTTCTCTCCTTTGTGAATTCTCTCATGTTTAGCAAGATTTTGTCTAAGTGAAAAGGATTTCCCACATTCTGAACATGAAAACAGCTTCTCTCCTGTATGAATTCTCTCATGTTTTGAAACATCTGCTTTACTTCTAAAACATTTACCACATTCTGAACATGAATATGGCTTCTCTCCTTTGTGTATTCTCTCATGTGCAAACAAATTAGATTTTTGTGTAAAACATTTACCGCATTCTGAACATGCATATGGTCTCTCTTCCGTGTGAATTCTCTCATGTATTAAAACATGAGCTTTACTTGTAAAACATTTACCACATTCTGAACAAGAATATGGCTTATCTCCTGTGTGAATTCTCTCATGTGTAAACAAATAAGATTTTTGTTTAAAACATTTACCACATTCTGAACATGCATATGGTCTCTCTTCTGTGTGAACGTTCTCATGTATTAAAACATGAGCTTTACTTGTAAAACATTTACCACATTCTGTACATGAATATGGCTTCTCTCCTTTGTGAATTCTCTCATGTGTAGCAAGATTTTGTCTAAGTGAAAAGGATTTCCCACATTCTGAACATGAAAACGGCTTCTCTCCTGTATGAATTCTCTCATGTTTTGAAACATCTGATTTACTTCTAAAACATTTACCACATTCTGAACATGAATATGGCTTCTCTCCTTTGTGAATTCTCTCATGTGTAATCAAATTTGCTTTTTGTGTAAAATGTTTCCCACATTCCGAACATGAATATGGCTTTTCTCCTGTGTGAATTCGCTCATGTATAAGATGCGCTGATTTCTCTGTAAAACATTTCCCACATTCTGAACAGGAATATGGCTTCTCCCTTGAGTGAGTTTTTCTGTGTCTATAAAGTTGAGCTCTTCTAATAAATTCTTTCCCACATTCCTCACAATATAAACCTTTCCCATGTTCCTGATCTGTCCTTGTGGTAACAATGTGTGGTTGGTCAGGAGAAGGTTCCTCATGATCAGGTGGATTATTATAGGATAGATCTGGATGGACATTAGGGGTAAGGAGGTCTTCTCCTGAGGAGCGCTCCATCATATCTTCATCTTCTCCTTTATCATTCAGGGATAACATGAAGTTTCCCTCAGAATTCTTACTGGGATTTTCTGTTGGGATAAAAATGGATTATGGGAAATGTATAAAATATTATTAGGTTGGAAACACACGAGGTTTTGCTGCAGTTTTTGATGGTCACCTGACCCCAGAAGAGAATACAGAGGAGAGGAGATGACCCCCCCTTTATAATTTCCTTATTTTTGGGGTCACTCCGGGCACTGACTCTAGGGAATGTTCACCAGAGATTTTTCTGCTTATAACAACATTTACAAATATGTGCGCCCCTCTCCCCCGCCATGATCATAGGAAACAATAGACTGGAGAGGACCCTAGTGACTCCTTTTCTGGGCATGCTCTGTGACCTGTGCAGAGGTCATTGTACAGGGAGGAGGAGGTAACATTGTCCCCGAATTCTTATCACTAGTCCAACTTCTATATCCAGAACTGAGAACTAGAGTTCGATGTAATTTAGATGTCTCCCCTCCCCCAACCATTACACCCCCTACACTACAGGACTGTTCACACCTGACAGGAAGGGATCATCCATTCATGCTGCTTGTGCCCAATTATAGCTGGATTGTCCCATAACATGTGGATTCACAGTCAGAATGACCCCCAGAAAACTCATCCCTGGATTTTATGTTCCAGAGTCAGAAGTCTCATGTCCATACAGGGGAGATCAGATCATGGGGGCCGAGATCTAATAAAGGGGCCGTATACTGTATATACAACCTCCATATATGGTGGGGCCATATACTGTATATACACAACCTCCATATATTGTGGGGCCATATACTGTATATATACAACCTCCATATATTGTGGGGCCATATACTGTATATATACAACCTCCATATATTGTGGGGCCATATATAGAGGTTGTATATACAGTATATGGCCCCACAATATATGGAGGTTGTATATATACAGTATATGGCCCCACAATATATGGAGGTTGTATATATACAGTATATGGCCTCACAATATATGGAGGTTGTATATATACAGTATATGGCCCCACAATATATGGAGGTTGTGTGTATATATACAGTATATGGCCCCACAATATATGGAGGTTGTGTATATATACAGTATATGGCCCCACAATATATGGAGGTTGTGTATATATACAGTATATGGCCCCACAATATATGGAGGTTGTGTATATATACAGTATATGGCCCCCACAATATATGGAGGTTGTATATATACAGTATATGGCCCCACAATATATGGAGGTTGTGGATATATATACAGTATATGGCCCCACAATATATGGAGGTTGTGTATATATACAGTATATGGCCCCACAATATATGGAGGTTGTATATATACAGTATATGGCCCCACAATATATGGAGGTTGTGTATATATACAGTATATGGCCCCACAATATATGGAGGTTGTATATATACAGTATGTGGCCCCACAATATATGGAGGTTGTGTATATATACAGTATATGGCCCCACAATATATGGAGGTTGTGTATATATACAGTATATGGTCCCACAATATATGGAGGTTGTATATATACAGTATATGGTCCCACAACATATGGAGGTTGTATATATACAGTATATGGCCCCACAATATATGGAGGTTGTATATACAGTATATGGCCCCACAATATATAGAGGTTGTATATATACAGTATATGGCCCCACAATATATGGAGGTTGTATATATACAGTATATGGCCCCACAATATATGGAGGTTGTATATATACAGTATATGGCCCCACAATATATGGAGGTTGTATATATACAGTATATGGCCCCACAATATATGGAGGTTGTATATATACAGTATATGGCCCCACAATATATGGAGGTTGTATATATACAGTATATGGCCCCAAAATATATGGAGGTTGTGTATATATACAGTATATGGCCTCACAGTATATGGAGGTTGTGTATATATACAGTATATGGCCCCACAATATATGGAGGTTGTATATATACAGTATATAGCCCCACAATATATGGAGGTTGTATATATACAATATATGGAGGTTGTATATACAGTATATGGCCCCACAATATATGGAGGTTGTGTATATATACAGTATATGGCCCCACAATATATGGAGGTTGTGTATATATACAGTATATGGCCCCCACAATATATGGAGGTTGTATATATACAGTATATGGCCCCACAATATATGGAGGTTGTGGATATATATACAGTATATGGCCCCACAATATATGGAGGTTGTGTATATACAGTATATGGCCCCACAATATATGGAGGTTGTGTATATACAGTATATGGCCCCACAATATATGGAGGTTGTGTATATATACAGTATATGGCCCCACAATATATGGAGGTTGTATATATACAGTATGTGGCCCCACAATATATGGAGGTTGTGTATATATACAGTATATGGCCCCACAATATATGGAGGTTGTATATATACAGTATATGGTCCCACAATATATGGAGGTTGTATATATACAGTATATGACCCCACAATATATGGAGGTTGTATATATACAGTATATGACCCCACAAGATATGGAGGTTGTATATACAGTATATGGTCCCACAATATATGGAGGTTGTATGTATACAGTATATGACCCCACAATATATGGAGGTTGTATATATACAGTATATGGCCCCACAATATATGGAGGTTGTATATACAGTATATGGCCCCACAATATATAGAGGTTGTATATATACAGTATATGGCCCCACAATATATGAGGTTGTATATATACAGTATATGGCCCCACAATATATGGAGGTTGTATATATACAGTATATGGCCCCACAATATATGGAGGTTGTATATATATACAGTATATGGCCCCACAATATATGGAGGTTGTATATATACAGTATATGGCCTCACAATATATGGAGGTTGTATATATACAGTATATGGCCCCACAATATATGGAGGTTGTATATATACAGTATATGGCCCCACAATATATGGAGGTTGTATATATACAGTATATGGCCTCACAATATATGGAGGTTGTGTATATATACAGTATATGGCCCCACAATATATGGAGGTTGTATATATACAGTATATAGCCCCACAATATATGGAGGTTGTATAT